>NW_006208406.1:451897-462089 GCF_000334495.1 Tupaia belangeri chinensis
AGGGAGATTCTGACCTCCTGCATTATAGACTTCATGTCTAACAGTTCCTTTTGAGTCTTTTGTAAAGTGTGTAATTCCTCTTTTAGATCTTACAAGAATTTTCTCATCTCTTGGAACTCGTCAACTTCTTTCTCCTTTCTCTTTAGCAGTTCATTATCTTTCTTCTCTTCCATCTCTGTTAGCTTCGACATTATGAATGCTCTAAATTCCTTATCAGACATTTCCATGATTTTCACCGAACTGCTTGTGGATGAAGAAGAGTTACTCTTATCCCTTGGAGGAGAGGTATTTTCTTGTTTTCCCATATTTCTTGTGATCTGGCGGTGATTTCCTGTCATCTGATGTATGGGGTGTTTCTTTCAAATTCTTGAAGTTCAGGCTGAATGTTCAGGAGCAAACAGACAGAGGTGATCTAGAATCTCTTTGTCATTCTGTTGTGATCACTGGTGCAGCAGATTCAGTATATATTGAGGAATATTTTAACCCTATTAGTATTTGGATGTTTAGTTACAGTGCTCTTAGATCCTTCTAAAAACGCATTGAATGGATATTTGGAGAGTGGAGAGACAGGAAAGAGGGAAATGAAAAAGAGAGAGAGAAACAACAACAAAAAAAAAGAAAAAAAAAAGAAAAATGTTGTAATTTATGTTTTTCCTTTAAAAAAATCACAAAATAGAAAATTGTGTGGCGTGCTTGCATGCTGCACGAAATACCTAGTTCGCTGGAGCCATGTGGAACCTTCTTCTGAAGGCCCGGCCTCTTCTGCCTGGGTGAAGGACCAGAGCAATAATTAACAAGATAAAAGGTGGAGCTGAGAGCCAGAGAAAAAGTTTGCCTTTAAAAAAAATGTAAAAAGGAAAAATTACAAAAACAAAACAAAACAAAACAATGCAAGACAGAATCAAGGAGAGACACAGACAGAGACACAGAAACAGATAGAAGGCTGGGGGCGGGGGGCTCCCTACCACTAGCTTGTTTGCTGGAGGCTGAATTATCAGTAGAAAGTCTTCATTTCTCATGTGCCCTGCAATACCTAGTTTGCTGGAGCCTTGTGGAACCTTCTTCTGAAGGCCTGGCCTCTTCTGCCTGGGTGGAGGACCAGAGCGATAATTAGGTCCCTATTCTAATGGCCATGACATTGACTAAATTTTGTATCACCACTCCCTGTCCATGTTTCTGTAGGCCAAAAAGTCAGTGTACATTGGGTTCTTCAACAAAAAGATTCTAAAATGGAGATTTGTGATAAGAAAAGGCTCTTAGGATCAACCCCTGTGGGAAAGGAAAGGAAGTAGAACTGGACAAAAAGAGTTTGCTGTCCAAAACATCTCTACTGACTCCATGAACATCTCTGAGCTGGAATGACCAGGTTCCTGTTTTCCTCACATTGATCAGTCATTGCATGCAGATGGCTTTCTTCATCAAAGACAATTCCCAGTCCCCTTCAAGAGGGTGGGCTGCTAAGGATTTTCAGTTGGCAGAACTCTCACCAGGTGATGAGCCCCTCAGACCTGAAGAGGGACTTAGGTGGAGCATTACAACATTTGCACAAAGTGATGACAAGTCTTCTCTACTGCCAGTTCCTCAGGAAGTCCCCACTCGCTTCTATCAGTGAGGTATATAAAGGCAGAAAGACAAAGAGTCAGTCATCCCCCATAGGGTCCTTACCTTTTAATCCACTCAGCCCCAGATAATAGGTGCACACATGCCTGGAGATCTTAAGGAAGTCTCATGTGGGTCAGCCTGGCAGAGCAACATGTTTTACTGCGGCATCACCATCTGGCCCCTCCATTTAACTGTCTTGTTTTTCGTAACATCTTTATTTTTTATTACTTTTTTTTAATATATTCAATCACTATATGTTATTACAACATGCAAAATGAATTTTTCCAGCATAAATACACTGTGTATGAGTCCAGTTAAAGGTATCATACACGTTATCATCAACAGATAATTTTCCATTTTTGTGTCCCTTAAATGTTTTGCTTCTTTCCTTTTCCTCTCTATGGAATACTACTCACCCATAAAAAATGAGACACTGGCATTTGATAGAAAGTAAATGAATATAGAAGATTTACTGCTAAGCAAAGTAAATCAGACTACTAAAGAGAGGTATTGTATGTCCCTGCTCAATATGTATACTCTGCCCTCTATGGCAGAAACTGGCTGGCTGTCCTTTATATGATATAGAATGAGAACTTATCCTACTGTGTTTTATAAATGCTGTACAGGTTCTATTGCCAAGAATGTGTTGTCCAAAATGCTTGTTAAATTTTTAAATATGGAACTCAAACTTGTGCTTGGTTTTAAGTATGTATGGAATGTTAGGATAGGCTACAGTAGCAGTGGTCAGACATGGAAATGGTGAAGAGACAAAAATGTACATGTGAAATAAACACAGTATTTTTAAAAATAATTATTTATTTAATTTTATTTATTATTATTATTTTTTAAATTTGACCAGAGAGAGAAGGAAAGTGAGAAAGCAAACTGCCAAGTCTTGGACTTGAATTGTGGTTGGCCATGTTCAGTGCTCAGTGTCTTAACTACCACGCCATCTGCTGGCTTCTAAACTCAGCATTTTAATAAAGTTAAAAAAAAAAAAAGGAATGTGTTATTCTCAAGGTGATGCTAGATGGGGAGATCCACTCATAGTGCTCAGAATTTGCAAAGAAAGTGAGGTGGATTATGGGGGGCCGAGGGGATATAGGGAGTGGAATGGATCTAAAGGGAATAGGACATGAAGTGAGATCACTGAGGGAGGAAGGGGCCAAATGTGCAGAGCTTTGCAGGCCATGAGAGAGAATTGGGTTTCCCCTTCAAGTGCAATGGGAGTCACTGGAAGTTTATAAGTAGGGGAGAAGTATTATTTCATTTACGTCTATGAGAAATCATGGTGACTCTTAGATGGAAAATGAACTGAGGATGGGACAAAGCAGAGATATTTGGAAAATTAAGGAACTTGTACATCAATAAGATAAATAACAATGTTTTCAACAAGTATCTTAGTGGCATTGAATTTGGAGAGAAGACATATTTGTGAGGTTTTTGGACTTGATAATATGTGTAAGAAAAGATGGAAGGAAGAAAACAAGGACGATTTTCTGGCTTAAACAATGAAGTAGATGGTAACATCATTTACTGAGGTGGGAAACATATCAGTTACAGGTTTCAGGGAAAAGTCAAGTATTCCACTTTGGATATGCTGAATCTCAGATGTCACTAAGCAGAGATGTCAAAAAGACAGAAACATGCTCCCCACCTTAACCCCTTCCAGCTTTATTGTGGTATACATGATAGATAAAATTTTACATATTTAAGGTATAAAATGTGATGATTTTACATACATATATACTATTAAATGATGACCACAATCAAGTTAGTTAGCACATATTTCACCTTATATCATTAATTTTTGGTGTTGGGGATTGAGGAGAGTAAGAACACATAAGCTCTATTCCTTGATAAATTTCAAGTAAACATTACAGTGTTATTAACTATAGTCACAATGCTATACCATAGGTCTCCAGAACTTACTCATAACTGAAATTTTGCAACCTTTGACCAATACTTTCCATTTCTCCCACCATCCAATCATTCACCATGCCAACCACCATGCTATTCTGCTTCTATGAATTCAACTTTTCCAAACTCCATAGATAAGTGAGAACATACAGTATTTCTCTCTATGTCTGGTTTCTTTCACTTGGCATAGTCTTCTCCAGGTTTTTCCAGGTTGTTGAGAATAGAAGGATTTTTTTCTTATTTTTTATCATTGAATAATCTCCCATTTTCTTCATTTATCCATCAATGAAAACTTAAGTTGTTGATTCATGTCTTGGTTATAGTGAAAAATAGTGCAATGAACACAGGAGTGCAGATATCCTTTCAAGAAACTTGTTTCCAACACATTTGTGTCTAGAAGAGGAATTGCTGGGTCATGTGGTAGTTCTATTTTTTTTTTTGAGGAAATTTGACTGTTTTCCATAATAACTGTACCAGTTTACATTCCCACAATCAGTGCACCAGGGTTCCCTTTTCACCACATCCTTCCTCTACATTCTTTTTCTCTCTTGTGTTTCTGAAGCAGGTGTGAGGTGATATCTCATTGTGCTTTCTAATTGCATTTTCCTTATGATGAATGATGCTGAGCATCTTTTCACATACCTGTTGGCCACTTGGAGACTTTCTTTGGAAAAAAAGATCTAATTAGGTCCTTTACCCATTTCAAAATCAGGCTATTGTTTTGTTTGGGGTTCTTTTTTTTGGATTGTTATTATTGTTTGAATTATATGAGTTGCTGATATTTTTTGTTGCTGATGTTTGGACACGTCATTATTATTGCTGGAGGATGACAAAACTGGAACACTTTCTAACTGTTGTGTATGAATCATTTTTACATACGCTCTCACATTTTTATGCAAAGAAGCTAAGGTTCAGGGAGAGTAGATAGCCTTGCCTGAACTCTGTGATAAGCCCCCACACCATGGGGCTTATCGCAGTGGGTCAAAGTTACCCAGTGACTTGTCTGTCCTCCCCTCCAAACAAGTGGCTCCAAAAGGACCAGGATCAGGAGTGTCTCATCTTCCCTGCTGGGTCACCAGCAAGTAGCCCAGTTTCTCACACACACATACACACACACACACACATACACACACACACAACTTTAACACACATTTCTTGAATACATGAATTAATATATGGTCCCTAATCAAGTAAATGAAAGAGTCCAAATTGGCACCTGTATCTCCATCACTGCCCAAAATTATAACTATTTTTCACCTGGCTTTTTTTCTGTCCAGTAACATCATGTAGGGTGTTGGCCTGAAGCCAATGTCTGTGCTTGACTGGCAGGTTTGGAGCCTTGGTATGAGTGGATATTCTCTCCCTGCTCTTCTTGTGGCTAGAAGTGGAACTGACCCCGAGTCAGTTACTTGACAAAGAGCCATGCAGCCACTACTAACACACCATATACCAGTGTTAAAGGCACTCAACAGGGTTGTCTCACTGACTTCCACTTGCTATGAGCTTATGATTTGCTGCCGATTGCCCCCCAGTTTTCCTGAGCCCTGTCATGTCCCCAGATATCTTGACCCTTTTTCATGTGCAACAGATATCACATGGACTCTTTAAATCAAGCAGAGGGTCCCATCTGAAGCTAAAACCTGGGACAATCAGAGTTTTCTATAGTTGAAAGTGGCAGGCAGAGGTTTCTGTGTATAAATTCCTGCCTTAGGTGCAGGTGACCTAGGTACATGCTTAGAAGAGAGAGGACCTTTGAATCTATGCTAGTCTCAATGTTCAGGTGTGCCAAGGTAAGTAAGCATTTCCAAAGCAGCCAGACTGAGCAATCTTAGGTAAAAAAGTAAAAACTAATAGTAGTCTTAGTATACAGTCTATGTCTGTCACCATGCTAAGGGGGTTACAGAATCACATTAACTGGTTTACATTGGCAGTAGATTTGCATTTACCAAAGATGTCATTCATCTCAGAAAAGTTAAGATTCCCAGTGTTACACAACTAGATAGTAGCAGACCTGGATGTTGTCTCAGGACAACACTGGGACTTTTATTTCTCATGGTGTAAGACATGCCTCTGCAGTCCCTGCCCTTTCTATTCCCACAAGACTAGTAAACGGCAATGTTTTGCAATTTATTTATTTATTTACAGGCACTCCTCACTTTGTGGCCAAGTTCCTATACTATGGTTAGGTTGATAATTGAGGAGCTTACAAAAGGATGTTTGGAGCAAGTAGGTGGCATGGTGGTGAAAGCACTGGATTTCCATATGATTAATCAGGGTTCTAGTCCTGGACCTGATGGCTTGAAAATCATACCAGTCACAGGTGTGATTTTCCACAAAATCCCAGAAGGAGAATGGAGAAAGGATTGTGGCATGACCATTCCCCTAGGTGTGTGTGGGGGGGAAGATTGGGGGACTTTTCACTTTCTCTCTCTCTGTCTCTCTCCACTAAGTACACATGCCCTATGACAAAAACCTGCCTGGTAGTGTGTTATGGTAATACAAGGTATGCATTTTTTTTTCTACAGGGTGTGTGCACTCGCCAGACAGACAGAGAGAGACAGAGAGATAGAAAGCAAGAAATCACCCCCCAGAGGGGATGGCCACACTGCAATCCCTTCTCCTCCATTCTCCTCTCAGGATCTTGGGCATGCATGGACATGCACCTGGCGTGAGTTTTAAGCCACTGGGTTGGGACTCAAACTGCAGTCAACTACGTGGGAGTCCAGCGACATAGCCATTACATTAACTGCTGGTCCCAAGGTATGTATTTTTCAATAGATATCACATGACACCACACTAAAATAATGTAATTCTATCCATACAGAAAACATACATTAGATAAGTGCCAGAAAGAGACAAAACACATCACAACACAATAACATAAATCTGGCATAATTGCTTTTATTCATTCTGAATATTCTGAATGCACAATAAAGTACAAATTCATGAATAAGATATGTAGTCATGTGATTGCAAATGCTTTGTGTAATAAATACCAACCAACTGAGAAAGGGAATTCCTGAGACTAACACGAACTGAGAAAGAGCATCCCTTGTGCTGGAGAACTGGTGGTAAGTCTGAGCAGTCATTAAGTATGTACATTGTTAACTAAGTAAGTAGCTGATTTTAAGACTGGCAATGTATGGCAGGGTTTTGCTTGTTTTCTTTTCCCCTTTCAGTTATAGTTCACCATTCCACAACCCATTTGTCCCATCTACCTACTTTCCAGCTTGTGTGATTAAAACATTTTTTTCTTTGTCTCTTCTTATGCCCCTCATCCTCACCCCATGCAGTCTCTGGTATCTACAGTTGTCCTCTCTACTTCTATGTCATCAAATCTTTCCATTTCTAATATATATTAACAGTATGATATAGTGAGCAAATACATAGAGGTTAACTTTCATAGTCTGGCTTATTTCACCAGCATTATATCTTTTAGAATCAATCATGTTGTATCTAATGACAAGTAGTATTCCATTGTGCATATATGTCATATTTTTTAATCCAGTTATCAGATATTGGACACTTAGGTTGATTCAATGTCTTAATTATTATAAATAATGCTGCAATAAACATGGGTGTGCAAGTATCTTTCTGAATGAGTTATTTCCTGTTTGAGTAAATTCTCAGGAGTGGGATTATAGGATCACATGTTAGCTCTACTTATAAATTTTTGAGAAACCTCCATATTGTTTTTCATAGTGGCTTTACTAATGCACATTCTCAACAACAATACAGGAGGGTTCTCTTCATCTCAACCTCACCGGCACTTGTATTTTTCCTTTTTTTTTTTTTTTTTTTATTGTAACCATTCTGACTGGGTTTAAGCAGTGTCTCATTGTGGTTTTGATTTGCATTTCCTTTATAATAAGAAATGTTGAGGGCTAGCAGATGGCATAGTGGTCACATTACTGGAACTTCCACATGGTTGACCACAGTTCGAGTCTGAAACCCAGCAGCTTGAAGATCACACTGGGCACATATGCAATGCCCAAGATCCAAGAAGGAGAATGAGAAGAAAGGATTGTGGTGTAGTGATCGCCCTGAGGGGTGATTTCTCACTTTCCCTCTCACTATCTCTGTCTCTCTCTTCCTCTCTCTGGAGAATGCACATGCCCTAAAGAAAAAAATCTCTTAAAAAAAAAAGAAATGTTGAATATTTTCTCATATGCTTTAATGACCATTCTTATGTCTTCTTTTGAGAGCTTTCTGTTCAGATAAATTGCTCATTTTTTAGCTGGATTATTAGTTTGCAATTAAGTTGCTTGAGTTCCCTACATATTCTGGTCATTAATCCCTACTCTGAAGTATAGTTTACAAATATCTTCTCCCATTTTTTGGGCTGTCTCCTGTTGAATATTTTCCCATATGCTTTAATGACCATTCTTATGTCTTCTTTTGAGAGCTTTCTGTTCAGATAAATTGCTCATTTTTTAGCTGGATTATTAGTTTGCAATTAAGTTGCTTGAGTTCCCTACATATTCTGGTCATTAATCCCTACTCTGAAGTATAGTTTACAAATATCTTCTCCCATTTTTTGGGCTGTCTCCTTATTTATTGTTTCATTGGTTGTTCAGAAGCTTTATAGCTTGATGTAATCCCACTTGTCTATTTTTGGAATTGTCTGCATTTTAAGTGTCTAATTATTTAAGAAATCTTTGCTTACTCCAATGTCTTCAAGCATTTGTTCTGTGATTTCCACAAGTAGTTTTATAGTTTGAGGCTTTACATTTAAACCTTTTATCCATTTTGAGTTGACTTTTCTTATGGTGAGATAAAGGAGTCTAGTTTCATTTTTCTGAAGGAAGATATCCAGCTTTCCCAAGTACCATTTGCTGAAAGTACTTTACTTTCTCTACTGAATTGTCTTGTAATTTTTGTCAATAATTGGCTGGCTGTATTTTTTAGGTTTATTTATGAGTTTTCTATTCTTTTCCATTGGTACATATGTCTGCCTTTGTAGTAATATAATGCTGTTTTGATTATCAGAGCTCTGTAAATAATTTGGGTTTGGTTGGCGAGATATCACCAATAATATTCTTTTGGACACCATTACCTTAAGTATATGGG
Source organism: Tupaia belangeri chinensis (assembly GCF_000334495.1). NCBI lineage: Eukaryota > Metazoa > Chordata > Mammalia > Scandentia > Tupaiidae > Tupaia > Tupaia belangeri. The sequence goes on from NW_006208406.1 coordinate 460,490, forward strand.
GTCTTTCATGTTCCCAAACAAATTTTATGATTATTTTTGGTTTTTTTTTCTGCTTCTGTGAAGAATATCACTGGTAACTTGATAGGAATTGCATTGAATTTGTGAATTAATGACACCATTGCCTTAAGTATATGGGGTCTTTTATGTTCCCAAACAAATTGTATGATTATTTTTGGTTTTTTTTCTGCTTCTGTGAAGAATATCACTGGTAACTTGATAGGAATTGCATTGAATTTGTGAATTAATTTGGGTAGAATTGATATTTTAATTATATTTATTCTTACAATCCTAAAAAGAGGAATGTCTTTCTATTTCTTTGTATCATTTTAAATTTCTTCAGTTTTCATAGATTTCTTTGTAGAGGTCTTTTACCTCTTTAGTTAAGTATTTTATTTTGGAGAATTTTTGTAAATGGGATTTCAGTCTTCAATTCTGTTTCAGTCTATTCACTGTTGGTGTATAAAAAACTATAGGTTTCTGTACATTAATTTCATATCCTGTGACTTCACTGAATTCACTTATCACTGCTAGTAGTTTTTCATAGATCCTTTTGATTTTCTATGTACAAATTATATTAATTGCAAATAGGAACAATTTAACTTCTTCCTTTCTTACTTGAATGTTTCTCTTGTCTGACTTTTTTTGGGCTAGGAGTTCCAATACTATAATTAAAAGGAATGGAGAAAGTGGACAATCTTGTCTTATTTCAGTTTTTAGTTGGAAAGGTTTCAGCTATTCTCCATTCGGAATGATGCTAGCTATGGGTTTGTCCTTGATGGCTTCTATTATGTTGAGAAATGTGCCTTCTATATGTATTTTATTGAGAGTCTTAATCATGAAGGGACATTTGTATTTTATTGAATGCTTCCTCTGCATCTATTGATATGATCATATAGTTTTTATTTTTCCTTCTGTTAATGTGATGTATTACATTTACTCTTTTGCGTATGTTGAACTACTCTTGCATCACTGGAACAAAGTCTATCTGATTATGGTGTATAATATTTTTCATGAGCTGTCAAGTTTTATTTGCTAGTATCTTGTTGAGGATTTTTGAATGTGTATTCCTCAGGGATATCAATCTGTAGTTTTCTGGTTTTTTATGTCCTACATGCTTTGACATCAAGGTGACAGAGGCTTCATAAAATTAGTTTGGGATGATTCTATCCATTTGGATCTTTAGAAATAATCTGAGCACAATTGAAGTTAGTGATCCTAGTTCTCTTTCTCTCAATAAACTTTCCTTTTTCTTGTGAAAAAAAAAAGTTTTAAAGAATTCTGAAGCTATTGGGACCTGAGTTTTTCTTTCTGGGGAGACTATTTATTACTAATTCAATCTCATTGCTTATTTTAAATCTATTCAGGCTATTTCTTCCTGGTTCAATCTAGTTATTTGTGTGTGTCCAGAAATTTGTCATTTATTCTACGTTTTCCAATCTGTTGACATGTAGTCACTTGTAGTATTTCTTAATGCTATTTTTCCCCCTCTGCAGTACCTGTCATAATATCATCTTTTTTTTTTTTTTGAGAGGTTTTTGCCATAGGGCACGTGCGCTCGCCAGACAGAGAGAGACAGAGAGACAGACAGCGAGAAATCACC
>NW_006208406.1:462182-483952 GCF_000334495.1 Tupaia belangeri chinensis
ACCGGATACGGGATGCGAACTGCAGTCGACTATATGGGAGGCCAGCGACATAGCCATTATACTAACTGCTGGTCCCCATAATATCATCTTTTTCAATTCTGATTTTATTTATTTAGATTTTCATTTTTCTTGGATGGTCTAGCTAATTATGTCAATTTTGTTTATCCTCTCAAAAAAATCAGATTTTTTTGAATTATATATTGTTCTTTTATTTTCTGTTTCATTTATTTCTGCTCTAATTTTATTATTTCTTTTCTCCTAGTACTTTGGGGAGGTTTTTGGTCTTCTTTTTCAGCTCTTCAATATGCACCATTAAGTTATTTGCCATCCTACTTTTTTCTTGTGACCACTAGTAGCTATAAACATTCTTCTTAGGACTGTTTTCAATGTGTTCCAAAGATTATGGAGAGTTTTATTGTCAATATTATTTGTTTCAAGACAGTTTAATTTTAATTTCTTTAGTAGTTTTGAATCCATTCAGAAGTAAATTGTTTGCTTTCTACTTGTTTCATTCATATTTTTTCCTTTTTTATTTTTTTATTTTTTATTATTTTTATTTATTTATTTATGTATGTGCACGTGCAGAGAGGGAGAGAGAGGAAAAGTGAGAAATCACTGTCTGGAGAGGATGGCCATGCCACAATCCCTACTCCTCCATTCCCCCCCTGGGATTTGGATTTTAGGCAGGCACACACATGTGCCCAGCATATTTCTCAAGCTGCTGGGTCCAAGACTCAAATTGTGTAGTTAGCCACATGGGATCTGATTGCTCTAACTAATATACCACTGAACTGACCTATATTTGTTTATTTTCTTTTTTCCTTTTTTTAAATTTATTTTCAAAGGCTCTTTCTGTTGTTGATTTCTATCTTAAACCTACTATGGTCAATAAAGATTCTAGATATGATTTCTTTTTTTTTTTAATTTGATTTTCCTATAGGGTATTTGCACTCCCTGAAGAGAGACAGAGAGGAGTGAGTGAGAAAGCACTTCTCAAATGGGGGTGACCACACCATAATCTTTTTTCTATTATCTTCTTGAGATTTTCGGCTGACACACACATAAACCTGATTTATTTTGTACACTGATGGGTTGGAAACTTGAACCAAATAGCCAGACATATGAAATCCAGTCAGTTTAATTACCACCCAACTGACTAGCTTGCTAGATATGATTTCTATACTTTCAAATTTCCAAAGACTTGTTTTGTGTCCTATGACATGGTCAATCTTTGAAAATGTTTTGTGTGGCACTGATAAAAATGTGCATTTTGTAATTGTTGGCTGAAATAGTCTATAAATGTCTCTCATATCCATTTGCTTTATGGTGTCATTTAACTCTTCTGCCTCTTTGTTTTTTGTTTTCATCTGGATGACCTATCCTGTGGTAGAGTGAGGTGCTGACATTTCCAACAATTAGTATGTTGCTGCCTATCTTTCTCTTTAAGTCTAGCTGTCTTTTGTTTTTATGTATTTGGATATTGTAATATTGTGTACAGATATATATGTATATATATATATATATATATAGATATACACATACATATATATATGTGTGTGTGTGTGTATATATCTACACATATATTACATATTAATATATTTATATGTTAATTTAAACATATATTTAAATAAAATATATAATACACTCTTGTTAATTAATCTCTTTAATACTTTATAGTGACCTTCTTTGTTTATATTTACAGGTTTAGCTTGAAGTCTATTTTGTCTTATATCAGGATCACAACTAGAGCATTTTTTTGGTTTTTATTTGGCTGAATGAATTTCTTTCTAATTCTTCTCTTTTGATCTATGTCTGTCTTTATTAATGATGTATGTTTCTTGTAAGGAACATATAGATGACTCCTGTTCACTGCCCAAACAGGAACCAGAAGGTAAGGCTGAGCTAGCTAGAGCCCTCCAAATCTCACCTTGCACTTTCAGAGCAAGAAGTACAGGAAAACTGCAGATTTCTTAAGCAGACATCTGCATTTGAAGTCTCCCTGCACAGCCACACCTGGGGGCAAGACTTAGCTAGCCCTAGCCCTCCAAATCTCACCTTGCATTTTCAGAGCTAGAAGTACAGGGAAATTTCGGGCCTCTTAAGCAGACATCTCCAGCTAGAAGTTTCCACCCTCTTAAATAAGACCCTAAAGCACAGACAATAATCCAAAAAATAGACAAGTGGGATTACATCAAGTTAAAAAGTTTTATACGGCAAAAGAAACAATGATTAGAGTAAATTCACAACCCTCAAAATAGAAGAATATATTTGCAAACTATGCTTTAGATAAGTGACTAATAGCCAAAATATACAGGGAACTCAGGCAACTTATCCAAATAAAAATAATAATCGAATTAAATGATAGGCAAATGAGCTGAACAAACAGCTCTCTAAGACATACAATCAACCAAAAAGCATCTGAAAAAATGCTCAACATCACTTTTCATAAGGGAGATGCAAATCTAAACCACAATTAGATACCACCTAACTCCAGTTAGAATGGCTAATATTTTAAAAATAAAGGGTGATAAGTATCGGTGAGACTGTGATGAAAAGGGGACTCTCCTAAACTGTTGGTTGGAATATAAATTAGTACAGCCACTGTGGAGAACAATATGGAGATTCTTCAAAGATCTATAAATAGAACTACCATGTGAATCAGCAATTCCACTCCTGAGTATATACCCAAGGACAGGAATGCACTCAGTTGGATAAACACTTGCACATCCAGCATTATTTACAATTGCTAAGAATTGGAATCAACCCAAATGGCCATGAACAGATAAATGGATTGAAAAGTATGGCATTGAAAAATTACCAGAATGAATGAAATACACTAGTAAGTGAATGAAAAGAAGATATTCAAGACATAACCCAGAGGAATTCAACATTTAGACATTTAATTCAATTTTTATTGAATATTATATGTGTGTGTAGAGCTTAAATGTCACTGAATCATTTTATCATAGCTATTTTATGTCTCTTACTATTTAAACTATTACACTTAACATTTTTCTTGGCTTGAAATATATTCAACATGAATATCTGAATACTTAAAATATGTGGACCACTTCTAGTACTCACAACTTTCACAGGTGACAAACACTCTTATAGGAAGCAGAAAACAGCCATCTTTGGTGAACTGCAGAAGGCCATAGGAACAAGGAAGATCTCTGTTTCCAACACAGGAAACACCATTTATAGAGATAATCCACTGGATAGAGGACTCAGTGGTCATCTCTGAGTAAAAGTGGTCCCCAGGTGTGTGACTCAGCTTGAAACACCTTGGAACTTTGTCTATGTCAGATCCTGTAGCTCTTTCCTTCATTAGTGCTCCCCTCCCCCACAAACCCACACTTGTCTCAGATGTTCACACCATCTGGTTTCCAGGAAGTTCATGTAAGAGGTCCATCTGATTCTTGTTACAGTGTCATTAGAACAATTATAACAAAGGTGAAACACAAACTTGCATAAATCAGGCCTTTCTGGCTTTGCTTTTCCACTGAGGATATGTACTCTCCTCTCAGTAATTTTTCACTGGTGCCTTCTCTTTCCAAGTTTCTACTACATCCAGAACAGCCCAGAAATTATTCAAGTAACTTCTAAAATCCAATCAAACAGTATCAAAGTAGGACTTGGGGTTGGAGTGAGGGGAAGCTACTCAGGGTGAAAGAGGCTAGTATGTCTCCCCTCCCAGGAACATTTGATGCCTAGATGAGACCCAGCTAAAAGGAGGCAATTAATGCAAAGAAAGGAACTGCAAGTGAAAGACCATTAAGAATTAATTAGACAGGAATTTGAGATATAGAGTATCATTTAACCATTTATCACAACTTTCAGGGGCCATCAATTCTCAAATAAAGTTAGCCTTACATGCAAACAACACCTCTCTAAGGACGAGGCCCGAGGCTTGCAGAGGAGCCAATCTCCTATCTCTCAAGGAATCAGTCATTCAGAATACAGAAAGGAAAATGCTAGAGAAGATATTTTATCTTTATTTCTTACTTATTTAAGATTTACGAAATTTTCTGACTACCCAGGAGGCCTCAGTGCATTAATTTTAGACTGGAGTAGAATGATATTCAGAGATTTTCATTAAATATTTTGCTAGTATGGCAGCCCTTCTTCCCACCTCAATCTAGTCAGAGACCAAACACTGAAATACCCCAGTGCCCAGGAGCAACCTGCTTGCCAGTGGATGAATATTTGATATGAAGTGTTTTCTTTTTTAAGAGATTGGGAAATCAAATCAGACCTGGATTATCTAGATTTCACACATTTTAACATAAAATTAATTAGTTTGGCAAATTATACAGCAGATAAACACACCAAACAGCTAGGCCTCCCTAATTGCATGTTTACATTTATACCCAGCTCCTTTCATTATCCCAAGGAGTTGCCTGTAGCATGACTTTCCCATTAAGGGAAAGGAACCCACCAAATGATTTCATTTTTATGTCTGCAGAGCCCCTGATAAACTGACAGCAGCATCGAAGCTCTCCAAACACATTTTATTTTCATTAAATGGCTAATCTAAAACCAATCAACCAAGACATATATAGAATGGCTGCACAGAATAAGAATGTGTGGCTCCTCCAGAATGCATGCTGAAAACAAATCCACAGTAATTATTCAGGCAGGCAGTACCTGTTAAAGAGAAGTTAACTTTAATGTAGTTGACACTATAGCATGTGCACAGTAATGATGAATGGACTGTAAACCTGGATCTGTCTCACCAACATTGCAGCATTAGGAATATAGGTGTCTGCATAGAAATTGAATCACTCATCACAAGTAGCTCAAATATGGAGAGGATTCAAAATCCTGAAAGTATGAATCAAATCTTGTTGCCTAACATAAACTGTGCTAGAATGAACTCTACAGCATATCAGAACCAGAGCTAAATCTAAGAAAATTAGTAATGAGAAATGGTAATGAGAAGTGAGATATCAAATCAGATGTTGGTGGTATGAAGTGGTAACTAATTATACAGAAAGAGAAAATAGTAACCCTCATTCATGTCAACCGAAGAGCTAAGTGAACCCCCATGTTGGTGACAAGTTTCTCATGTAGCTTTATTATTGATCATAATTTGAAAATGAAATTAAATTGCTCCCTTTAAGTTACAGTTGAAACTCTCCACTTCTAGGGAATGTGCAGTGGCAAGTGAACCAAGCACTCTGAAGTGACAGAATCAAGCACAAGGTGCAGTGTGACTCTATTTCCCACCTGAATTTGGCAGCTGTGTTTTGTTCTTCCCAGCTGTGCCTAGTATGGAGCCCAGAACCCCTAGTATGGAGCCTAGAATTCCTTGAAATACTCTGGCATCTGTGCTAGGCATGGAGGCATTTATTCCATTTCCAGAAGGGCTTAGACAAGAGTGGAAATGTTTCTTCAAAGTCAACTCAATATATCCCTTTCATGACTGTGTTAACTAAACAGACATGTTTATAGAGTACTTATCCTCTCTGGGAGTGAGTCTTCCAAGCAGCAGATCACTCCAAGGAGAAGGATGAAAGAAAGCTATTTCTTCCTCTAAATACTGAGCCATTATCACACGGAGAGGCCCACACACCATTTTGTTTGACTTGAGACCCAGCTCTTTGCTCTCCCTAGTTGTTCGCAGACAAAATAAAATCAAAGGAAACCTCAGTGGAAAAATTAATTCTCTGAATACATGAAATTCTTTTGGGGAAAGCAAGATTTTATAAACAAGTCTTCCCTGCACAGGTTATACTCTCTTAGTCTCAGCAGATTGACTGAAATGGATTTTCTGCCTCAGTATTTGGAGGGAATTATTTATGTTCAGAACTAAAGCTAATGTATGTTATAAACACACACACACACACACACACACACACACACACACAAAGAAGCACTTATCTTTCTATTTTTGGTAGCCTGTATACTCTCAGGAGCCCAGGAAGGCTCTTGACTGAACTAAAATCAGTCATCCCTGAGGATGGGATGGGTGCCACACCTGTTCTGGCATCATGCTGCCCCCTATATTATTTCTGATGCCCTTATATGGAACAGGTAGGCTCTAAAAATCCAGGCTACACCTGGAAGAAAATTAAATTAAGATATTTTTCACATCAAAATACAGATTTATTTTTATTACCAGAGGGTGTATTCACTGAGGGAAGCGGAAGAGAAAAAAGAGAGAAAGAAAGATAAGCCAACCTCAACAGGAAATGAACACAGTATAATCCTCTTTCCTACATTTTCCCTTCCTAATAGGATTTTGGACATGCACGAATATGTGTCTAACATGTTGTTTAAGCCACTGGAGCCAGGATTCACACTGAGATTGACCATATGAAATCTGGCTTTCTGTGAACAGCACTTAACCACTGTGTTATAGGACCAGCCCCAAATCCAGAGTTTTGTCTTCCCAATTAAAAGAAAATACTGGGCACATACCCTTTCTTGCCTACCAATGATTGGACCCAAGTGGTGGGTACCCATTCAAATGATCCTGAGCCTTTGAATAAATACAGTCTCCATCATTATCAATTGTCTTCCAGTGTCAGTTGTCCAATATCAGTTGTCTTTCATCATTACTCTCGTGCTATTAAAAGGGTAAAAGGAAAAGTGGCATTGCCTTGGTACCTACCTCTTCATTAAAACTGGTGAACAGAAAGACATACTGAAAAGGTTACAGGAGTCAAGAAAAATGGGAAAACCCTCTATGCTTAAAATGAGTAATATGCCTATCCCTGGCCTGCTTCATCACTTTTCTGAGAAATGTGGAGTAGGTATGCAAATTGTGTAGAAACTCAGAACAAAAGCCACATTCACCCACATATCACCTCTGGTCCAGAGTCAGGGGCAAAAACTACTAGGCAAGGCTGGGAGGGGAAAAACGATTTCCAACTCAGTATTTCACCCAATCTAGCACCCTTACCTAAGGCTTACCCCCCATTTTTACTATCAGCTTGGATATTTTGTAGTTTGTACCCAAGTGCATAGTGCACTTCATTCCAACTACAATTTCACTGATTAGTTTCAACCCATCTTCCACAGATTAAATACGGGTCTTCTCAGGTGTAAAAGGAATGCAAGAGAGGAGTAGGGAGGTGTGCAAGGGGATTGAAATACTAAAAATCTGTCTTTTCCACACATTATAGTCTCAGAGGATCAAAAACAAAACAAATCCGAGAGGGACACCTGAGGGAGAATTTCTGGTCTTGCTTTCTTAATCTGACAAAGTTCTCCAAATACAAGAGGCCTCCTCATACATTTCTTTCTTCCTCCCTATCTCCTAGCCACTTTTCATTGCCTCTTCCTTTTCTCACTCTATCACAAGGCACACAAATCTTAGTGATTACTAACTCCCTTTATTAACACTTTTGTCAAAAGCTAGAAGGTAGACATGTTACCAGAGGGATTTAGACCATGAATCTCAACGTCCTAATAATTTGAAGTGCATTTGCTGCCAATGAAAATAAACCCACAGTTCTGGCATAATCAAAAATGAAACCTGCTTCTCAAAGCATGTGTTCCAAGATTACTTGAACTTAAAAATATGAAATTTATTGGATTTTTCCAGATGATGGAGACTGGAGAATGGAGAGGACAGTGACCCATGGATTCTCCTGAGGGATGAGACATGTAACTATTTCTTGTAGGTTAACCAACCCTTCACTCTCAAAGAAATTTTAGTGTGTTATGCAGGACCATGAAACCACTGTCCAGAGATAACTGATCAGGTATAAAAATCAACTCATCCTCCCTGTGAACTGAGCTGCAAAAACTGTGTTAGAAAGAACTAATACAGATATAGTACATACCTAAGCTAGTGTGTTATGTCTCCAAATAAAAACTGAAAGGGGCATTTGCCAAAGCCTGACTATAAATGCTTTGGCTCTAAAGCATACTCATCCTATCCATCTACTTAAATAGGGCTGTGGAATGTATAGGCCATAGCACTAGGGTACCATAGCCCCAGGGCCCAGCTGACTCAGCAATGACTAATGACATCAATGGAAATGTACATTAACTTTTGTTGCATAATTAACTTGTCCCAAATTTACTGGCTTAAAGTGACAAATGTTTATCATTTCTAAAAATCTAGTCAGCTGGATGGTTTTTCTAGTTCACATTATGTTAGCTAACCTCTGCTGGACAATCTCAAATACAATAGGCTGATTGACAGCTGGTTGGCAGGCTATAGGCCAATTCACTTACATGGTCTTTTGTCTCCCAGAAGAGGCTCATTCACATGGCAGCTTCAGGATTCTGATGATCACAAGAGAGCAAGCTGCAATGCACAAGTGCTTCTCAAGTCTTTTCTTGTGTCCCCTTTACTAGTGTCCCATGACCAACAAAAGGTACCAGTTTGTGGCCACTTTTGCAACTTACCATAAAGAACTCTTAGATCACCTGCCTATGAGTCAAAGAAAATCATAAAATAAAAACACAGATTGTTGACAAATATTTAAAGCACAAATTGGCACAGGTTATGTATTGGGCTGGGTTTCTACAGAAGCATACTGACAAAAGGAAAACACCTGCAGACACTCAGGTAAGTAGAGAAGGAAAGAGAGAACAGTGTATTGAGGAGGTTATTACTGTGGAAATGGGGCTCAATCCCATTACAGATCTCTGAAAGATGACATAGAACCATGACTCTAAATTTGTTAAGGGGCAAAGAAGGCTACAGTATTGGCCCAACACCTCCTGTACATCTCTAGTTGAGAGCTGTTCCAGGAGGTTTAACTCTCCAGAACTTCTTCCAGTCTACACAGATCCAAGCAGTTTAGTGGACAAAGAAAGCCCTCAGTTAAAGGATACTGAAGGCGTCTGCCATGAGAATGACCTAGATGAGGCCACCTGATTTCACATCCCAGCTTTAGTACATACTACATGACCTTGAACAAGTTACTTCATCTTTCTGTGTCTCAGATTTTTCATAAAATGCCCACCTCATAGACATGTCAATGGAATTAAAAATAATTTTTTCCTGGACCAGCTTCATGACTTAGTGGTTAAGGGAGCCAGATTCTACATGGACAGCCACAGTTCAATTCCCAGGCCAGGTAACTTGAAAAACACAATGGGTGGATGTGTGCATGTGCTAAAAATCCTGACAAAATTTGGATAAATGGAGGAGAAGGAATAGTGGTATGAAAACACCTTCTTGGGGGAGGACTTTATCTCTCTCATCTCTCTCTGGCAAACACATGTGACCTCTGAAAATTAAAATAGATTATTCCTTTTGAATTGCTCAGTATAGTACCTGACACGCAATAATTTTTTAGTCAATGTTGCTACTCACATTTTTCTTGTAAATTGTGGTGTCAAAACCCACCAGAGGGACCAGCAATTGGTGTAATGGCTATGTGGCTGGACTCCGATTTAGTTGACCACTGTTCAAGTCCCAGACCCGGTAGGATAAACTCATGCTGGGCGTGTGTGTGTGTGTGTGCCCAAGATCCTGAAAGGAGAATGGAGGAGAAGGGATTGCAGCATGGCCATTCCTCCTGGGGGTGATTTCTCGCTTTCTGTCTCTCCGTCTCTCTCTTTCTGGCGAGCGCACATGCGCTATAGCAAAAAACTCTCCAAAAAAATTTTTTTAAATAAAATAAATTTTAAAAACCCACCAGAGCCTGTTCATCTGTAATACATACAGGTTCCAGCAAAGAACTTCAGAAGCTCAGAGGAAAAGAAATCCAAAATGCTCTTGCTTTATGAGCTGAAAGAATTAAACTCTTTTTTGTTGTTGTTGCTGTTGTTAAGGTTTTTGCCAAAGGACACATGGACTTGCTGGAGGGGACAGAGGAAGATGGAGAGAGACAGTGAGAGAGAAAGTGAGAAATCGTCCCCCAGGGGGAATGGCCACACCACAATCCTTTCTTCTCCATTCTCCTCTCAGGGTTCTGGATATGTGTGCACATATGCCTGGCATGATTTTCAAGCTACCAGGTCTGGGACTTGAACCTCTGTCTGCCACATGGGAATCTAGCACCTTAACCACCATGGCATCTGCTGACCCCCTAAATAGTTAAATCCTTAAGTACAAAAACCAAGACCATCTTTATCAATAAGGTTTTCTGCAGTGTTGAGAAACAAATCATGGAGTAAATAAAGGAGAAAGTCCAATGTCAGGGAAAAAACTTTACATTAATTTTCATTAAAAATCACCATCTCAGCATTCATATCCTAGAAACAGGTACCTAAACACATGTCACACCAGGGCATAGGGCTATCAGGGAGAAGCAGCCACCTGTGCCCCATTTCCACCCTATGGTAGCTCACACAGATTTTCATTCTTCTTTTCTTGATTCATCCCAGAAAAGTCTCCCCTGAGGGCTGGATACAATATTATCCAAGAATCTTCATACTGCACAAAGTTCCAGAGGCCCTTCTAATGACTTGGGCTTCTGAGGTTTACTTTTTTTGTTGTTTTTTGGGTTTTTGTTTGTTTATTTTTCATTGGAAGTCTATAAAGAACCTGAGTTAGCCCTGGAATAAATAATACTAATTAATAGACTGAAGGGATCCCATCCTTCATGTCACATCTCTGGAGTTCTACTATTAAAAGCCTTTCCTGCCTCCACATCTACTTGGTTCCCACCAGCTTTCATGAGATCAAAAATCCCATGCCCTGCATACCCACACTGATCTCTCCCCTAACAAAATTAATCACTAGGGTATAGCAAGCACTTTCCATGTGCCAAACCCTGTGATGAATACTTACATGGTTGCTATCATTATCATCCCATTTTTCTGCCAAAGCAGGCAGATGGAAGAACTAAGAGTTAAACCCAGGCAGACAAATTTCAGTGAACCTAAAATATGTTTGGAGAGCCAACCTATGATATGGTGGTTATAGCAGCTAGATTGCAAGCATGCACACGGCTGACAATAGTGTTCAATTCCAAGACCGCAACACACACACACAAAAAAAACGTGCCAGGTACATGTGTATGCATGCCCAGAATCCCAAAAGGAGGAGAAAGAGATGAGGGGGGTTGGACTATCCTCCATGGAGAGAGGAACTTTTTCATTTTCCCTTTCTCTCTGTCTCCCTCCGGCAAGTGTGTGCACCATTTGGCAAAGAAAGAAAGAAACAAAGAGAGAAGGGAGAGAGAGAGAAGAAAGAGAGAGAAAGATAGGGAGGAAAGAAAGAGAAAAAGAAAGAAAGAGAGAGAAAAAAGGAAGAAAGTGTTCATAGATTAATGATTTAATATTAATGACTTAATATGTACAAAATGGCTGGGCAAAGGACATAACTAATTTTCTGAGCCTGTGCTTCATCTGCAAAATGGGGGTGATAATTTCAGCCTTCTCCACTTAGAATGTTGGTGGAGAAGAACAAATAAGGCAGCACATATGGAAATTGCAAAAGATAATTAAAAGTCATGTGCTTTCTTAATTTAACCTGTTCACTGACTGAGCTAGAAAAATCAAACAACACATGCCATCTTCTTGACAACAGTGATAGATTCATGAATACGCCTCTGATCTAGATCAGGACAGTGAGAGTTAAGCCTAAAAGTTCATTTCATCTATCAAAGAGAGTTGTCTCTTCTGCTGTATGTGTTTAAGGAAGAATGAATACCCTGAGTTAATGACAGCCATCCTGAGGCTATGAGAAAAAAAAGCCTGCCAAAGCATAGAGCCCATATTAGCAAAGTTGAGCCAAGAAAAGGATAGTTTTTCTGTTATCTAAAATTAAAAGGGTTCTGCTGGATGAAGTCCTCTATGGCACTGCTTACTTGTTTTCCCTTTCCTGGTATAACTACAGCAATAGAAATACAGGAAATAGCAGTTCAGTCATCTCCAAACAGTCCAGAAGACTCCATGAGCACAATGCAAACCATGAAGTCCCCTCCCTTATAAAATGTAAATAGTAGAATCTGCCTTATAGAGTTGTTTTGAGAATTAAAGGCAGCAATGTGTGAAAACTACTCTGTGCATTTCCTGTCACATAGTAAGGCAGCATATTTTTTCTTTTATTATCTAAAGGCACTGTTTTACTATGTCTCTCAGCCCTTAACAAAATCTCCTGATTTTCATCGCAGGAGTCATAGGTGCAGAAATACACATTAAGTTACAAGTGTAAAATGAAAATTAAGATCTGGTCATGAAGAAGCAACCAACAGGGAGACACAAATGAGGAAAGATTCCCAAGTATAAGGTTACATTGCCCCCTGTGAATGTCACAGTCTGACACTTTGAAGTTAATGCAGTCTCCATAAAGGGTGGCCATGTGCTACGGTGCTACCATTTTGGGAAGTAGATTAGTTAGGATTCTCTAGATAAATAGAACCAACAACCTAGAGAGAGAGAGAGAGATGACATAGAGCTACATAGAGATACAGATCGAGATATATTGAGATGATAGAGACAGAGGACGAGGAATTGGTTCCTGTGATTATGGAGACTGGGAAGTCCCATGATCTGCTGTCAGCAAGCTGGAGAGTCAGTAAAATCATTTTGTGTGAAGTCCTAAGAATTGAAGGAGCTTTTAGTACAAACCCAAGCCTGAGAGTAAATGAATATGAGATGAGATGAGATATACTGTCCCAACAATGAGGCAGGAAAAAAGGAATCTAATTCCCTGATTCTACCAATTCCAATGCTAATTTTATCTAAAAACTGCACCAGAGACATACCTCCAAATAATGTTTAAGCAGATATCTGGGCATCTCCTGAGCCAGACAAGTTGACACACAAAATTAATGACCATGAGGAACCTTTGAAAGAAAACATTTCAACTTTTGTTTCAGCAGTCTCTCTTGTCTTCCTAAAAAAAAAGTACCTTTGTACCCTTTATAGAAGCACCTAAGCAATTACCAGCACCATTTGGATGGCCCTAGCCAGACAGAGAGAGGGATAGCCCCCACAGAAGTGTGCCCTGGGGAAGAAGAGCTTATGCACCTCAGGGCCATGATGCTAATAACCCTCACATATCTTTCTTTTAGAATAGCTACCCCTTTACCCCAGGAGATGCCCTGAGTTCACAGATGTCTTCACCGTACATATCCTGGCACTCCTCCTCTTCTGCAGAGGCAACTTCTGGTAACTAGTAACAGCTCCTAAATAAATAGTTGGACACTTTACTACATTCAACCTGACACCAGGCACTTAGAGAGATATATAATTTACTTCTTGGGAACAGAGACCATGTTCCCTATATATTTTTTAAAAATCCCCAGCATTTTAGGTGCTATAGAAATAACTTTTAAATATATCTTAATATCCTAAAGTAACCAGTTTCAGAGCCTCAGAAAATCCTCTTTCTCGAGACCAGCAGTTAGCATGATGGCTATGTCACTGGACTCCCACGAAGTCGAACGCGGTTTGAGTCCTGGACCTGGTGGCTTAAACTCACGCCAGGCACGTGTGCGTGCTTGCCCAAGATCCCAAGAGGAAAATGGAGGAGAAGGGATTGCGGTGTGGCCATCCCCCCGGGGGGTGATTTCTCGCTTTCTGTCTGTCTGTCTGTCTGGCGAGCGCATGCGCCCTATAGCAAAAACCTCTCCCAAAAAAAAGAAAAAAAGAAAATCCTCTTTCTCTCTTTCTTTCTCTCACTCTCAACATTATCATCACTAAAGGTACATGTATTTGGACTTCCCAGTAGTTTTGTTTTGTGTTTGTTTTTTGTTTTTGTTTGTTGTTGTTTTTGCTAGATCTGACTAAAACTATGCAAAGAGTATGAATGAACCTAACTATTTGCCTGTACTTAACTACTTAACCTACTTGACCAAATCTAATTCTTGCTCTTCCACAAGAGATTTTAACAATTGTTAGTTCATTTGAATCTCTCTGGGCCCTCAGAAAATAGTAATGAGTTTTGGGGGTTTTCTTTCTATCAGTTGTGGAAATTTGCTCCTTGAGTCTGCAAAGGAGTAGGAGAGAGGAAGAAAGGGAAGGAAAGAAAGGAAGAACATGAGGAAAAGAGGATATGGAGAGGTTTTTCCAGAGAAACAGAGACAGAAAGAAAGCAAGAAATCAACTCTGAGGGGGAATGGCCACACCACAATTCCTTCTCCTCCATTCTCCTCTTAGAATTTTGGACACAAACACACACATGCCTAGCATGAGTTTTAAGCTGCCGGGTCTGGGACTTGAACTGTGGTTAACTATGCAGGAGTCCAGAGACATAACCATTAAGCCATCTGCTAGTTCCCTAATGGAAGATTTTAAAAAGCATTGTCTAAAGACTATATATTTCATCAGATACATCTCACATAGCCAGTTTAATGATTTAAATAGTTTTTGCTTTAGTGAGGAC
The DNA here is from genome assembly GCF_000334495.1 of Tupaia belangeri chinensis. Classification (NCBI taxonomy): domain Eukaryota; kingdom Metazoa; phylum Chordata; class Mammalia; order Scandentia; family Tupaiidae; genus Tupaia; species Tupaia belangeri. Next base: position 476,428 of record NW_006208406.1, read on the forward strand.
AAATAATAAATTTGATCTTTTGTTAAGTTAATCAAGCAAAAGAGCAGTAATGCAATGAAATATCATGTTCTTGTATATCACTTTCCAATGATTCCAACCTCGGAAATTTCAGATCTAGAAAAATTTAAAGACAGAGTTTTATTCTGTATTCAGCAGATATTGAAAAGAGAACAAAATTTGCTCCCTTTGGAAGACTATGGTTATATTCTTCTCCCTGCTTCCTATTTTCCAGGAACCAGTAGTGAGACCTGCATAGCCAACCCAGTGGTTCATACTTGCCTTGACCTTAGGGTTCACCTAAGGTAATATGTAATTGACATATAAAGCGAATAGTTCTTAATTTTTTAAAGAATTATTTTATTTAACTTTATTTTTAATTTTACTTATCTATTTATATTTTAATTTGACCAGAGAGAGACAGATGGGGAGAGAGAGAGAAAGCAAGTTACCAGGTCTGGGACTTGAACTGCAGTTAGCCATGTGAGACTCCAGCACCCTTAACCACCACACCCCCTACTGGCCCCGAGTTCTTAATCTTTTTAAAGACTAACTCTTCAACCATGGAAAGCAAGTGGCCAAGGACCTCTTCATTTTCAAGTCAGAGTTGGCAGGGATGTATCCATGCCCAGTACAGCCTGATAAAGCCTATTCTACTAATAACCAGCCTAGAAATTTACCCCAATATGAATTACAGCTCAGACTAGTCCAGTTGAGAATATTTTATATGCTATCATCAATAGGTAATAAACCATTACTGTGTCCCACAAACATCTTACCTATTTTTTCCCCTATTTTTCCCTATTCGCTTCCCTTTTTCTATACTCCTTCCACACTATCTCCAGTATCCATAACTATTCTCAATGCTTTTATGTCCTCCAATTTTTCAGTCCCTACCATAGAGTGCAGTGGGTATATGTTAAGTGGAGACATACAATATCTTTCTTTCATAGCCTGGCTTGCTTCACTCAACAAAAAATCTTCCATATTTGACCCCTTTCTATCAAATGCCAGGGTTTTGTTTCAACTGTAAGATTTTAAGCTCTTTCTAACCAAACAGTTCACTAGATAAAATTATAACTATCGGTGACCAAGCTAGCACTCAACTATTGTGTATTACATGGAGCCAGAGACAGCAGACAGATGAGGAAACCAGGGTGTGCAACAAGATATAGGGATTTTCTCAGTCCAGTAAAATTGTCACTGGCATTGACAGGAACAGAATCAAAATCCTCAACCTCTACCCTAGGCAACAAGGGTGGGAGGGCAGCCTGGTACCATGAAAAGTTTCAAAAAGAGAGATGGTGAAAATCTAGCAAACTCAGCCAGAAGTACAATCTCTTCTTTAGAAGAGGCATGAGCTCCCTGCTGTCACAGAAATAAGTTTCTTATTCAATAAGAAGTCACTGAATCACATTTATTTAGTTGTGAAGACACATGAGGAAGATAGATCCTGTGAAGAGCTTACAGACAGTAGGGTTCAAGCCAACCTTATGAACAATGACAGTTCATGGCATTTGAGATATATGCTCCAGGAAAGAGACAAAATGCTATGACTCCCCTGGAAAGGAAACTATGGCAGCATTCCACAGGGGGAAAGAGAGTAATGACACAAAACCTGTACGATGTAGTATAGTCATGATCATTCCAATAGTGTAGTATTGGCACTGAAATCAACAAAAGAGATCAATAGCATAGATTTAACAGTCCAGAAACAAGTCTATGTAGGAATTTAGCATGCGATAAAGACGACATTTTAAATTGGTGGGAAAAGATTCAATACATGTGACAATTTGCTACCCACTTGGGAAATGTTAAATTTAAATCATATGCCCAACACCCACAGTGAATTCCAGATGATTCAGTGCATAAAAACCATATAATAGAAAATTTTTTTGAATTTGAATTTTATTATTTTTTTATTACTAGTGGATGTGTGAACTTACCAAAGAGAGGAAAAACAGCCCCCAGTGGGGCATCATCATGCCACAATCCTTTTTCCTCCATTTTTTCATCTTGTCAGGATTTAGGGCACACATATATATGTTCATGGAATGGTTCGAAGGTGCTGGAACTGGGACTCAAACCACAACTGGCTATGTAGAATTGGGCTTTCTAAGCACAACACTTAACAGATGCATTATCAGGCTGCTCTGAAACTAGTTTTTTTTGTTTCAGTTTGGTTTTTTTGGGTTTTTTAGGGAGAGGTTTTTGCCATAGGGCGCATGCACCTGCCAGAAAGACAGAGAAAGTCAGAGAGACAGAAAGTGAGAAATCACCCCCCCAGGAGGGATGACCATGCCACAATCCCTTCTCCTCTTGGGATCTTGGACACACATGCATGCATACCCAGGGTGAGCTTAAGCCACAGGTCTTGGACTTGAACCATGGTTGACTACATGTAAGTGCAGCGATGTAGCCATTATGCCAACTGCTTGTCCCTCTGAAACTAGTTTTTTAAAAATATATTTTATAATCATTTAAAATGGGGAAAGGCATGGCATGAAATCCAGAAGTTATAATAGAACAAGACTGAGTGACTTGATGTCATTTATTTACATTTTTAAAGCTTATTTGTAGCAAGTGAATGAATACAATTTAGCCTTTCTTGTTATTATTAAATTCTTTCATTTTTAAAGCTTATTTGTAGCAAGTGTATGAATTTAGCCTTTCTTGTTATTATTAAATTCTTAAAATGATTCTATTAGGTAGGTTAACTCTGTTCTTATGTATAAGAAGTCCAAGACTTAGAGAGACTTGTAGCTTAGCCAGGACTATCCAGGAGAAGAAAGTCAGTTAAAAGCCCAGGCTCTTCTCACTCACTCCCTTACTCCTCTTGCTCAAAACAATTCTCCAGAATGAGAGCTGAGGAGTAGCAGTAAGAACTTGTATTCTACTTTGTGCTTTTCAAAGTATTTTGCCCTTCATTTCCTCATTCAGGTCCCAGTGTAGCCCCATGCAGTGGGGACACAGGCAGTTGTTAGGATCATTTCCATTTCATAGACAAGGAAATTGAGGTCTGAAAATCAGTGGCTGGCAGGGTCAGGAGCTCTTGGAGCAGAGATGTGGCTAATCTCTAAAGCCTTTTGTTCTAGTTAAAAAGCTTTCTTCATTCCACCCCACTGTCTCTCTGGAACACTTGCTAATGTCTGGATGTCTTCAATGGTGAACAGAGAAACACCTACAGTTCCTAGACATTTAAATGCAAACTTATATATCTGACAGGAGAATAAGGATCAAATCCTCCCTGGAAGAAATTCAAGTAGCAGGTTCTCTACCCCACCTTTTAACTTCCACTTAATTCTATGGGTGATGCTGGGGATAAGCCAGTCTTCAATTAACTTTCAAAAGGCAAATGTTTCAGCACATTTCAGGAGTGGGTGGAACGGAATAAATGGTTGTGGTCTGTGGGTGGGAGTAGGAAGAACACAGGATCTCGTATTTGTACTCACTATTCATTTCACTGTGTCTCAACACATTTATCCCTCTGTATTCACTCTTCCCGTGATGCTTGAATAGATTCTAACAACTGATATAACAAGCAAGTTGAGTGTGTATATGTATATATATTCCATGTAAGAGTATAGGCAGTTCCACTTTATTTATAATCATTTTTACTTCATTGAAAGACTCAGGCAGAGTCATAAGGTACTATTAACTTAAGTGTTCTATGGTGTAGATTCACTTTATTGAAGATAATGGAGAGAGATGGTCTCTTGCAGAAGATTCACTGTGTAGGGCCCTTTCTAGTGACATGACAATCAGACACAGTGTCATGAGATGGCATTATATAATGAGCCATGATCTTGACATAATTATGCTTTATGGATTTTAAAGTGATCTCCTTCCCTGGAGTCTGTCATTAATGGCTTTCTCAAGGTACTTTACTGCATCAGAACAGGATGGTTCACTGCTGGTTTCTATAAAATGTAGAAGATAGGCCAGGCCAGAGCTCTCTGACAACATAACTTGGAAGAGCAGCTCCAAGGAAGGAAAATAAGGGGGCCACAAGTTCAGGCTTTGGGTTGTACAGGCTGCTCTCAGACCCATCTTTGCCACTGGTCTCGATCAAGTTTAATAACTCCTCTGAGACTTGCAATAGGAGAAGACTGAAGTATCTATCTCTTTGTGTTGTGTGAAAATTACATTGCGTGATATGTGACGCACAAGAAATAAGTTAATATTAAGAATTATCATGTCCTTATTTTCTTTATATATTTTACACTGAAAATCTCAGCATTCTTGACTGGTTTTCATTTTTCTCTTTTTTTAAGAGGTTTTTGACTTAGGATGTGTGCATCCACTGGGGAGAGAGCGGGAAAGAGAGAGAGAGGGAGACAGAGATGCTGAGAGGGAAAACAGGAAATCACTCCCCAAGGAGATGGTCACACTACAATCCCTTTTCCTCCATTATCCTCCCTGGATCTTGAGCAAACATGCACACATGCCTGACATGATTTTTAAGCCACTAGGTCCAGGACTTAACTGAAGTTGGCCATGGGTGAGTCCAGTGATGTAATTGCTACACCATCTGCTGGTCCCAAAGCTGGTTTTTAGAAGGGGAGGGAGGTGGACAATAAGTTCATATATCTTATTTTGCCTCAGTGGTAAAACTATGGCTGATATGTTTTACCTTAGAAAAAGGGATATACTGGGGCTGGCAGGTGGCGTGGTGGTTAAGGGCACTGGACTCCCACATGGCTGATGGTGGATCGAATCCCAGACCTAGTGGCTTGCTTCTTTGCCTTCCCCCTCTCTCTCTCCCACTCTCACTCTTGCTCTCACTCTGTCCCTCTCTGGTAAAAGGAAGGAAGGAAAGAAGAAAGGAAGGAAGGAGGAAGAATTCTTTTAAAAAAAAAGAAAAAGGGACATACTTCTAATATTTGTAGAATAGGTCAGAAGTTTGTATTTTTTGTTTGTGTTTTTTTACTCAATCAGACAAAACAACAAAATATCCACAAGTACTACAAGTTGATTGTTCATAAATTGGATCCACACATTTCTTCATGGCTTTCCTCCACTGCTTCCAGCTTCTCTGTATAATGCACTAATGCTTAGGACCAATTGTTCCTCTGGATATTTTGCAGGTTTACAAGCAGTCTAGATATCTCCCATGGGTTCCTCCAGAGCTGTCCATCTTCTCCATTCTGCTTTCAGATGGACGACTACAGGCTCCCATGTCTTCTGCTCCTCCAGCCAGAGAATACAATATGAAGAGAGACTAAAGTATGTGGTATAAGAATCCCTGGGCTTCCTCCCTTAGGCTGATGAATCTTCAGTAGGGATAGCACCCCTCCCAAGGTGATGTTTGACCCTCTCCTACCAGGTTTCTGTTCATAGCTATCTTTCTTTCTCTCATAGGACCTAGGAATAATAAGAGCTCCCCCTGCATTTGGTCCTAGACTGCCCTACACTGTGTCCACATTTTTGCATATAGTCTCTTCCTGAATTAACTTTATTATGTTTACTGTTACATTTTTGCTTTGTCATATGCCAACAAATTTGTAGCCCAATAGTTATGATTCTTTATTCTTCCATTTCCTTTTGATATAAGATCTCTATTAGTCAATATTATTTTCATTAAAAATGACAGAAAACCCTAGGATGTAGAATGTAGGGCTGATTCAGCCCCAGTACTGTGAATTTTGATCTCCTGCAATTTCAGTGCTAGAAGAAGCAGAGAAAAAGTAGGCCTTTTAAAGAAATTTTATACCTGTATCCCCCTGCCCAGCCTAGGGTATGTGACACAGGGCTGATTCAGCCATGGCTGAATACTATAACTTAATTGCTAGAAGGAACATAAGGAAAGCAAGTATTTTAAGAGCAATTTTATAACCGTAGCCCCCTTCCCAGTCTAGGGTTAGGGACAAAGGGATGTTTGAGCCCCAGCAACATGAATTCTGATCCTTCCATTTCAGTGCTAGAAGCCCCCACACATTTGGGGGCCTCACCGCTGTGAGGCTCGGCAGGAATCCTCTCCCCTTACCTGAATCCACCAGTAAAAAGAGAGAAATTTCTCTTCTTAAATCTTAACCCAAGACTCCTATTTTGGATACCACATAGTGAAAGAGAGCTAATTCACATCAAAGGGAAGTACATGGACACATGACTACAAAATCATACTCCAAAGAATTTTTAATAAGTGAATACATCACCAAATGACTAAAAATCACTCAAGAGCCTCAACTATGAGAAAACTAGAAAATACTTCCCCTGTAAAGGAACACAATAACTCAACTCCAACTAAAGAAAAAAAAATACAGAGGAAATCGCTGAAATGTCAGAAAAAGAAGTCAGAGTATTTATTGTAACTAAACTTAACAAGATGCAAGAAGAAACAGACAACCATCTCCAAGAGATGAGAAAATCAATCCATGACTTGAAAGAAGAACTCCATAAAGAGATAAAAGCCATTAAGAGTCAAACAGTACTTCTAGAGAGAAGATTGTAGTATAAGAAATCAAAACCCTCCTTGGCAGTATTAGTAGTAGATTAGACAATGAAAAGGATAGGATCTCTGATGTAGAAGACAAAACGTCTGACCTAGACAAAAAGCACTAAATAGAACTTCAAAACACCAATGATGATACCATAGTAAATACTAGATACCATTAAAAGCCCAAACATCCAAATAATTGGTATTCCAGAAAGTGAAGAATCAGAAAAGAACATCAAAAATCTATTCCATGAAATACTTGCAGAAAACTTTCCAACCCAGAGAAACCTTCAAATTCCAGACCTAAGAAGTAAAAATAGCCTGAAATAGAGTCACCCTAAGAAGATCCTCTCCATGGCAAATCATAGCCAGATGGTCAAAAATGCAGTCAAAGTCAAAATTCTAAAAATGGCAAGAGAGAAACAAGTTACTTACAAAGGTTATTCCATTAGGCTAACATAAGACCTCCCAAATGATATAATGCAAAACAGAAAAGAAAAAAATGAAAAGAAAAGATGGAAGGATATATTCAAAACCCTCAAAAAAAAAGAAAAAAAAAGAAAACTTCAACCAAGAATACTATACTCAACAAGACTTTCCTTCATATGGGAAAAACAAATAAAACCATTTGCAGATACACAAAAACTAAAAGAATTCACCAATGCTAGACCAGCTCTTCAAGAAGTCCTGAAGGGACAAAAGAGACAAATAGAAATAAAAGAACAAAAAACAACCAAGAAAATGGCTAACAAAATGGCAGAGACAAGTCCACAAATATTGATAATAATGTTGAATGTTAATTAAATTCTCCAATCAAAAGACACAGACTGGCTGGGACCAGCAGTTAGTGTAATGGTTATGTCGCTGTACTCCCACATAGTTGACCGCGGTTCGCATCCCGGACCCAGTGGCTTAAACTCACGCCGGGCGCGTGTGCGTGCGTGCTCAAGATTCCGAGAGGAGAATGGAGGAAAAGGGATTGCGGCGTGGCCATCCTCCCTGGGAGGTGACTTCTCACTTTCTATCTCTCTGTCTCTCTCTGTCTGGAGAGCACACATGCCCTATAGCAAAAACCTCTCAAAAAAAAAAAAA
>NW_006208406.1:484000-505644 GCF_000334495.1 Tupaia belangeri chinensis
GAGGAGAAGGGATTGCAGAGTGGCCATTCCCTCCCCCCCAGGGTGTATTTTTTGCCTTCTGTCACTCTGGCCAACACACGTGCCCTATAGCAAAAATCTCTCAAAAAAAATAAATAAATAAAAATAAAAAAAAGAGAAAGAAACCCAGCAAAAGCAGTCATAAGAGGGTAGTTCATAGCAAATAGTGTATACAAGAAAAAAATGGAAAGATGGCAAAGAGACAACCTAACAACACACCTCAGTGAACTGGAAAAACAACAGCAAAAAGAACAACAATAAAAAAAAAACACAGAAAGTAAATAAAACCAAAAGTGTTTCTTTGAGAAGATTAAATTGACACACTGTTAGCTAGACTAATTAAGAACAGAGAAAGAAACCAGATAAATCTAATCAGCAATGAAGCAGGCAATATTACAACAGACAAACCACAAATAAAAAAGATCATCAGAGAATACTATGAGCAATGGTATGCCAACAAACAAGACAGCCTGGATGAGACAGACAAATTTCTGGACACATATAATCTACCAAGATTGAGTCAGGAAGACATAGAAAGTCTGAATAAACCAATAACAAGCAACGATATTGAAAGAGTAATAAAAAGTCTTCCAACAAAGAAAGACCAAGTCCTAAGGATTTACTTCTGAAATCTACAAAACTTTTAAAGAAGAGCTTATCCCAATTCTTCTCAAATAATTTTTAAAGATCCGAAAGGAAGAAACCCTCTCCAATTAATTCTATAAAACCTTCATCACCCTCATTTCCCAAATAGACCAGGGCAAAACAAAACAAAAAAAAAAAAAAAGAAAATGACAGACCAATATCTCTGGAAAAATTAGATGCAAATATTCTCAGCAAGATACTAGCAAATCGTATCCCAAAATACATTAAAAAGGTTATGCACTTTGGCCAGGTTCACTTTATTCCAGGGATGTAAGAGTGGTTCAACATATTAAAAAAAAAAAAACATGAATGTAATACATCATATTAATAGAAAGAAAGTTAAAAACCATATGATCATATCAATTGATCCAGAAAAAGCATTTGATAAAATACAACATCCCTTCACGATTGATACTCTCAGCAAAACTGGCATAGAAGGAACATTCCTAAATACAACGAAAGCCATATATGAAAAATCCATAACTAACATAATACTAAATGGGTAAAAGCTGAAAGCTTTTCCACTAAAAACTGGGATAAGACAAGGCTGCCCACTTTCTCTACTCCTTTTCAATATAGTACTGGAAGTCCTAGTGAATGGAATCAAACAAGAGGACAAAATAAAAGTTATTCAAATAGAGAAAGAAGTGAAATGATCTCTATTTGCAGATGGCATAACTACACATGTAGAAAACCTAAAATAATTATATATGTCACGAATACAAACACACACACACACACACACACACACACACACACACACACAATCTGTTGGAAGTGATAAATGAAGACAGTAATACAAAATCAGCATTCAAAGGTCTATAGCATTTCTGTACATTACATGTAAATACATTTAGGTAGAATTGAAGAAAGTCAGTCCATTTACAGTAGCCACAAAAGAAATAAAATACCTAGGAATAAACCTAAGGAGTCAAGAGCTCTACAAGGAAAACTATGAAAAACTTTGATTTCGTTTTAGAGGGTTTTTTGCCTTAGGGCACATGCACTTGCCAGAGAGAGACAGAAACAGAGACAGAGAGAGGGAAAGTGAGATATGACCCCCCCCTCCACACTGGGAGAATGATCATGAAACATCTTTTCTTCATTCTCCACCTGGGGTTTTGGACACACACAAACACACACACACACACATACCTGGTATGAGTTTCAAATCACCAGGTCTGGGACTCAAACTGCCATGCAGGAGTCTAGCAGCATAACCACTATGATATCTGCTGGTCCCAAAAAACTTTTAAAAAAAAATTGAAAATGATACAAAAAGGGAGGTACATTCCATATTCCTGGTTTGGAAGAATTAATATAATCAAAGTGTTGATTCTACCTAAATTAATTTATAAAGGTAATGCAATTCTAATCAAATTAGCAGAGACATTCTTCACAGAATTAGATTTAAAAATTCATAAAATTTGTCTGGAATCATAAGAGACCCTATATCCCCAAAGCAATACTTCATAAAAAGAATAAACTAGGTGGCATGTCACTTCCTGGTCCAAAATATATTACAAAGTTATGATAGTCAAAACAGCATGACACTGGTACATAAACTAGCATGTAGACCAATGAAACAGAATAGAGAACCCAGAAATAAACCCCAGAAAATATGGCCAACTGATTTTCCACTGAGGGTACAAGTTAATTCAGTGGGAAAAATAAAATAGCTTCAGCAAGCAGTGCTGGGAAAACAGCATATCCACCAGCAGAAAATAAAATTGAATCCCTATCTCTCATCACTGAAAAAAAATCAACTCGATCTGGACCAAAGAACTAAACAAAATCTCAAACTATAAAACTACTGGTGGAAAACACAGGGGAAATTCTTGAAGATATCAGAATTGGCAAAGACTTTTAAAATAAGACCCCCATCGCACAGGCAATATCTTAAAAATAGACAAGTTACATTACACCAGGTTTAAAAGCTTCTACACAGCAAAAGAAACAAAAATTAGAGTGAAGGGACAATTGTTAGAATGGGAGAATATGTTTGCAAACTATGCCTCAGATAAGAGGCTACCAACCAAAATATATAGGGAACTCAAGCATGTTACCAAGGAAAAAGAAATCAATCCTATTGAAAGATGGGCAAATGAGCTGAACAGAAAATTCTCCAACAGTCAAAAAGCATACGAAAAAATGTTCAACATCCCTTATCATAAGGGAAATTCAAATCAAAACCACAATGAGATACCACCTAACCCCAATCAGAATGGCTAAGATTAAAAAAATAAAGAATGATAAGTGCTGGTGAGGGCGCAGTGAAATGGGAACTCTTCTGCACTGTTGGTGGGAATGGAAATTAGTCCAACCATTGTAGAGAACAATATGGAGATTCCTCAGAAACTTTTTGTCAAAGCTACTGAAGATCACTCTAAAAGAGGAAATAATACAAGGCGAGACTGAGAGCAGACAGGGCTCCATTTGAAGAAGAAGGTGACCAATGCGTGTGGATTATGATGAGAAGAGAGGGGTCTGAAGTGAGGTAGGCAGGTGAAAAGAGGAGAAGTGTACAGAAGTCAAGTCATAAAATGCTGTAGACACTCTAGTTAGGGTTCAGCCGTGTGGCCTAGAGGTTAAAGGAGCCAGATCCCACTTGGCTGAACTTAAGTTTTGAATTCCAGACACAGCAGCTTGAAAAACACATCAGACCTCTATACGTGTATGCATGAAATCCCAACAAGGTGAAGAAATGGAGAAGGGATTGTGGTGTGACTATGCTTCATTAGGGAGTGCTTTCTCCTTCTCCCTCCATCTCTTTGTCTCTCCCTGACAAGCGCATGTGCCCTCTGGCAAATTTAAAAGAAAAATCCAGCTAGGAATTACATTTTTATCATGAGTGGAGTGGGCAGTCTGTAAACCATTTGAAGAAATTATTTATTGTTGTTCTTGTTCTTCTTCTTTTAGACATACTACTCTGGGGGGACCAGCAGTTGGTGTAATGGCTATGTCGCTGGATTCCCATGTAGTTGACTGCAGTTCAAGTCCCAGACCTGGTGGCTTAAACTCATGCCAGGCATGTGTGCATGCTCCTGAGAGGAGAATGGAGGAGAAAGGATTGTGGTATGGCTGTGCCCACCCCCCAGGGGGTGATTTCTCGCTTACTCTCTCTCTCTGTCTCACTGTCTTTCTGGTGAGTGCACACGCCGTATAGCAAAAACCTCTAAAAAAAAAAAAAAGAAAGAAAGAAAAGAAAGAAAAAAAGAAATGCTACTCTGGGACAAGATTGGTGAGGAGGGAGAAACTAGGGAGGATGCTGGTGTGCTAATGCAAGCAGAGGCAGGGATGCTCTTTGGGATTGAAATGAGTGTTTTATTGCTGTTGTCACTGTTAAGCAAGTCCCATCTCTCTTCTAACAACAAAAGAGTATGAAGTGTGCTTAGCACCTGGGAACCTGCCAGATGGCTCATGTGGGTTCACATTTGGGGACTGAAGATACAAGCTAGATCCACTCAGTGTCTCCACTCCAACAAAATGAGGACGGAAGAATTACATCTTCTTAGCAAGCCACAAATGACTCCACTTTCTTACCTCAATCTGACTATACTTAAACTCCCCCCAGAAAACACCGGGAATAAAGATCATGTACGGTAAGCTTTCTTGAGGAAGAAAGTAATTCTCTTACACTAATTTCAAGTTCAATTCTTTATTGTATTTTCTTTAACAACTGAATCACTCTTTTAAAATATCACATTAATTAAATACTGTAGTCCTGCTCCCAGCAGACTAATTATCACAGCCATGTAATCTGTTAAAAGAGCAGGATTAAAATGCTTGATGTTAACATACGGTTTTTCTAGGACACAGTTTCCTAAGTACCCAACTAATTCAAGGAAAAAAAAAAAATGACTCTTGCTGCTGGCCTAAATCATGCCAGAAGATAAGCAGCCAAGTCATGTCCCCTCTCTTGATACTCTCCTTAACCATTGCCACATAATCCAACTTCCATCAACATCGAGGGCTCTGCAAAGTTTATTGTTAAGCTCCCCAGTACTGACACCACCACCAAGCCCCAGTTCCAGTTGTCAAATGCTTTTATGCCCTGCATAGTATAAAAGTTAAGAGCACAAGCAAATTTGAGTTTTGCTACTTATCTCTCCAGGCTTTATTTATCTCAAAGGGTTGATAAATCATGTGAGTTCATGTATTTAGAGAAAATGTTTGTTATCACCCTCAAATGTATTTAGAACTATTTAGTGCCTGGGACAGAGTTAGATCCAGAGAAAATGTTTGTTATCACCCTCATCATCATCGACATCATCATTTCTATTACTTCTAAAGGCTTTCTTAGGAAACATTCTAGCTGGTCATTTGTTCTGTGCTGGGAATTTGAGACATTTGCTTCATTATCTCAGGAGAGTTTTCAGTGAGAGCCTAGCCTTAATGGTAAAACAAAAGACATTGTGTTTAATTTTTTTCAGGCTGAAGAGAGGTCAAGAGAAGGTTCCACAGGAGTGAGGCTTCTTTCTTCTTCTTCTTTTTTTTTTCCCTTTAAGTCCCTTTATTGCATTCATAGAGAATATATAGGTATTTAAACTTTGACAGTAATTTTAACTTGATACATCCAAGTTTGACTTGCTTTTTAATATATTTATAGATACAAAATTAGGCCTCTAACAGTGATAGGGACAGGCAGATTGCTGCCACCAAACAACTTTAAAAAAATAAATAAATAACAGAAGAGGTAACATCCTTCCAATGCTTCCTTCACCTCTGCCCCTCCCTCCTCCTGCCTCTTCCCAGCCTCCCTCACCAGACCTACTTGGGGGTGATGGGATGAAGAGAAGAGAGTAAAGATACATAATCAAGTGCAAAAACTGTGATAGGTACAGAGAATGAATGAGGTGGAAAGGAAGTGGAGTGTGGTATGGTCAGGGGCTCAAAGGACTTCCCAGAAAAATAGGATCCTAGAATGGGGTTGCTGGGGGTGGAAGGCAATGAAACTGTCATAGGCTTTTTAAACAAAGGAAAAGAAGGTCAAAAACCTAAACCAAAGAGAGAGTAGCACTCCTACCCCCACTCTGGACCCTTGGTTCTGATAGCCAGTTGTTCCCCCCACTCTCCCAGCTCAAGAAACAAGGGAAATCAGAGAAAAAGAAACCTCATTTCCTACCCCCAAACCAGTTAACAAAATAGGGTCCCCCTCTCCCAAAAAAGGCTTCAGGGAGACGCCACTCCTGCTGAGCCCTGTACACCTGTCCATGGAACCCCACTGCAGGACTCAGCTGCTACTCCTAGGTTCTCTCTGTTGGTTGTCCTTCTCCTGGGATGTCTCTCTTTTATCTAAAGCAAAAAGTCCAAAGTGCGTTTCTGCTGACCTAAGGGCCTTGGACAGGACAGGCTGCCCAGGCAGGATCAGGATGGCAGCCCCAGTCCGCCCCTCTAGGTCTGAGGCCTCAGGATAGCATGCACTATACCCAGTCAGGGCCCTCCTCCTCGTCCGATATGTCTGAGGAACTGGGAGACTCGTCAGAGTCCACATCTGTGGCCCCAACCCCAGGTTCTCGCCAGCTCCGGTGATGGCGTCTCTGTCTCAGGTGGTGCATGAGGAACCAGAGCATGTGGCTGTTGAACAAGTCAGTCTGATGCAAACTCCTCATCCCACTCCCGCTTGTTCTTCTTAATTACCTCCTTTACCCCTGTCAGCTCAGTGGAAGCTTCAGCCGTGGGTGCCCAGATCTTCACGTCATGGTCTAGGCCACTTGTTGCCAGCACTGGCAGGTGAGGGTGGGGCTGAAGACAGTTTACCACGCCTCCCTTGTCCCCCTCCATGAACTGAACAATCTGGCAGGATGATTTCTCCCAGAGGAAGATGTGCCCACAGTCACTACCGCTCATCACAAACTCACTCTTGCGGCCATAGAAATTGATGCCTTTTACTGTGGCATTATTTCTGTGGCCCTTATATCTCTTAACATACTGAGCCCCATCACTGTGAGAGGAGTTGAAAAGGTAAATGTCTTCATCATTGTAACTGGCCAGGAGCTCTGTGAGTGAGGCTTCTTTCTAAGAGAAGCTTCCTTAGTGAGCTCTGGGTGCCTGGCCTTCATTGTCTACTTTCCCAATGGAGCTACCTCCTCAAAGGAGCCAGCCTTGAACAGTTACCTGATGAACCAACCATATTGGAGCTGCGGTAAGTAAAGCAGGGCCTCTCAGGGAGGAAAGAATTGAGAGTGAGAAATGCCTGATTCTCATTGTTTTTGTCATCAGAAAATTCAGAAGGGATTTATTCAATGTTTGTGGACTGTGAGCACACAAGAGCCACCTCCCACTCATCCCATAGCCCAGAACTTAGATGGGACTTTTCTACCCAGGGTAACAGCAAACGTAACTCCCTCCCTCTAAAATCTGCTAGGAGACAGGTAGGGGCAGGGTGGGAAGCTCCATTTATCAACTGGGGGCCATGCGGGCCAGTGCCTTCCCAGACACACAGCTGTTGGATTCCAGCTAGGCACCAGAGCATCTACAAGGCCCTTAAACTGAGCAGAAAAAATGTAAAGTGACAGAAAGTTGGGTGCTATTATATTAAATCACCCAAGCCATGTCAGAGCTCTGTTTAGAAAAATTATTTGGTTTTTCCTTTCTTCCTTTTTATTCAATCAGTGATTTAATTATGACAAAAGTGAATTGTATTAAAGCTGTGCAAGGCATCAATAGTCTAGGAGGCCTGAAAGGGTAAATACAATTATACATTGTAATGGAACCTAGCGAAGTGCCTTCCAGCCGCTGGTTCAAAGCATTCAGCTATGCTTTGCGAAAGGCATAAACAATGTAAAAAACCTATAATTGCCATGTCAGTCATGGCATCCATGCAGAATACCAAGTACCACTCTGAGCTGCTAACTTCTTGCCCTTGGTTGAGGCACACAATATACTATCATGTGCTGACAGCATCCTAGTGACTGGGCAGTCTCAGGACCTCTGCCCACGTCTCCATGACCCCTTCTCCCAGAGATGCTTACAAGCACTTCCCACCCTGTCCCACCTCTCACCATACACAGAACTCTCTGGTGAAAGGCCCTATAGGCAGGTCTTGTTTTCTCATGCACTCATGGAACCCCAAACAACAACTTCTTGTGTGTCATTTTCCCTAGAGCAGCGCTGCCCAATCAAAATGCAACGCAAGTCATATATAACTGTAAATTTTCTAGTGACTAACTTAATAAAATAAAAATAAACAGGCCAAATTAATTATAATCATATACCTCATTTAACCCAACATATAATCATTTTGACATATAAAAAGTATAAATGATATAGCTGGCATTCTTTGGTACCAAAAATTTGAAATCAGATGTGCATTTTACACTTAACAGCACATTTCAAGTGTTCAAAAGTCACAGCACAGCCAAGGAAACCAAGAGGCCACTGTCTCCCAGAGTCCTGTGAACCTGGAAGCCCCACCTCACCCCCTAGAGGAGTTGATGATAGAGGCAGGGAGGTATGAGATTCTATCATAGGAAACCTCTGCCTCCATCTTCTCATAGGAAGCTCTGCTCAAAACACTTCAGATAGATACTCACATTACATTATATTCACATCCTTGATGGCCTGACAGCAGCCCATCCCTCCAGGAACTCCTGCTGCAGGAGGAAGTGCAAGCTGATCTCTGCCCCTCCTCCTCCCCGCCAGACAGCAGAGTACCTGTGTCAGTCTAGACTGCTCTTTGCCCCCACCTCCCCCCTCCACCCCATCTTCATCCCAACTTTTCTTGAAATGCTGCTCAGTCTGCCCTCTGCTATCCTGCAGACACCATACAAAGAGGTCCTGCTGAGCAGTTTAATTTCTACTGATTCAAATAAATAACTGTGGTTGGTGTTCCAGATGAAAAAGATAAGCCTAGCTTCCCTACTCCCAGGGGAGAGCTGAAATCCCAAGCAATTCTACCTTTCTCAGGTGCATAGCTTCAAGAACAGCAGCTCTTAGAAGATCTCAAGATTCCCCACCTCCGCCCGCTTTAACTCCAAGGATCCTGAAGTTATTTTCCCTCCTCTCTCCCACTCCAATATTCTGGTTCTCAAATTGTTTTTCTTCCTTCCTTCTCATCTGCTAGGAAAATGTCCTTCTTTTTGGTCCTGGGAAAATCCTGTTCCTGAGGCTCTAGTCCCACCCTCTTACCTCCACCCAAGCCTCAATTACTCCAGTCTACACTCTATTGCTCCTTCAGTGTTCCCATCTTCCCAACCCTAATCATGTTGAGCTAAAAAGAATAACTACAAAGTAAAAGTTATAAAGAAACAGGAATTTTACTGGCCTCACAAAGCTGGCATCAAATAAGCATCAGAACCTAGAGCATGCAAACACCCCAGCACCATGGCCAAATGAAAATGATAATGTATCCTCTGAACTTGAAAAGGCTAGGGCTTTTATACAAGTATAATAGTTACAATAGAAGTAAGTTGTTCTGAAAGGGTTTACACTGGACTGAGATAACAGAAGAGGGTCTATGAACTCTGTGATAAGGTTGTGCCTAGGAAAGAGAAATTGAAAACACTAAAGTTTTAAATAGGCTGTGCCTTTTGTGTGTAAGCAGAGTGAGCTTTGGCAAAGAGACACAGGCTGCCACAGAGGACGTTCATGCTGGCTTGGAAGTGAGCGGTAGAAGTAGTGATTGAGAGAGAGGTGAGGAAGGAAGTTCTGATACATGCCACAACATGGATAAACATTGAAAACATTATGCTAACTGAAATAAAGCAGGTAGAAAAAAAGAACAAATGTATAATTCCATTAAAATAGTCATATTTATAAAGATAATACATTAGAGATTCTAGGGATAGAGAGAGGGAGAATGAGCAGTTATTGCTAATAAATAATAGAGTTTCTAGTTGGAGTAAGGAAGACATTTTGGAAAGAGATTTTAAAAAATATCAAAAGCCCATTGGACTAACTGATAGATTGGATGTCATGAATGAATGAGAAACATCAAGGATGATGAGTAGGCACTGAGGCCGCTGTTATATTAGCTGCACTGCCATTACCAGCCTCTTATACCAAACTGGTTAGAAGCTGCCCACTAGTGCTGAATGGCCTCTTCAGGCTTAGAAGATTATAGGAAACTGACCAGGGGAAGGGCTGAAGAGTTTGATAGTCTTATGTACAGTCTATTTGAAATTTTAATGTTTTCAATTTCTCTTTCCCAGGCACACCCCTATCACAGTGTTCATTGCAGTTTTTCACTCAGCTGTAATGTACTGTGTTCTAGGAAACTGAGTATCTTTCAGTATCAGCCCTCTTTCTTCTCAGTCAGCTTTTCACCAGTCCACAAAAGACTGCAAGCAACTGGATGTTGCAGTTAGAGAAGCCAGTGAGGAGTATAGGGACATCCCAACCTGTTGGACAATGTGAACAGTGACCATTTCCCTTCTGTGTCTATGGATTTACGAGCTGGTCAAGCAAGGGTTTCATTCTTAATTGACCCTGAGAAAATCTGTTTTGGCTTATTGCAGTTGGTTAAATCAATAAGTCTATATTTTATTTGATCTTCTTTTAACCAGCTGAGTTTGTAAAGTAATATATGAGCCAAACTAAAGCTGTCCCCAGTCATATGCTCTTGAATCACATCTCATTGAACCAATACAATTTTCTCCACTGGCCTAATTCCATGAACAAAGATTTTTAATCTGTTTTAAAGAATGATACTTCAATTTCGTCACAGACTGAGGTCACAACAATTTTTCAGAAAGTGCCAAATGGTAAAACTGTGTAGTGGGCCAGATGGTGAGGAAGTAGCCTACCCAGAAACTGGTCCTTTGCTTAAGCATGCATAAATCCCATGGGTACCACACCTCTTCCTGTGCAAAGAGACAATCTGATATTTATCCCCATTCTTGTAGACATGCAAACTGGCTCCAGAGAAACCTTGAAGACATCTTCTTCAACACCTTTATTTATCTTACAGGACATATTTAGCCCCAAGAGACTTGGTGATTTGCTCAAGATGACATAGCCGGAAGCATTCTTGGTCTCTTAATTGTCAGTCCAGTGCCTTTCCCTTGCATCACATTGCCTTTCATTGCCAGCAAAGATTTCCCAGCTGAGCCCAGGATTATGAAATCATAGTGAACTTTGGCAGAATGAGTAAAATGTGATACCCAGAAATAATCACCCACATGTGCAGAGTAGCTACTCTGTGCCAGATAAGTATCGTCTCCCCCGATGACTTTGCTTGCTAAGCCTATGTGTGGGAACAGTGGACATGTTACCCTGATCCAAAAAAGCAGATGAGAGAGAAATGCACAGCCAGAGGTGAGAAAGGAAATCTGATTGGGACAGATGCCAAGAAACAGTAAAGGAGAAACTGGCTAGCTAATGTGGGTAGGAAGATGGCCTGAGCCTATGCTCCTTGAGCTTCCTCCACTCAACTGTATCTCAGGGCTACTATCACCTTCACAAAGTTGGACATGAATAAGTGTCAGCTGAATAGTACCATGCATGAAAATGACTTATGCATAAAAGTCCAACTTGTCCAAATGTGTTTATTTTAGTTTTTAAAAATCCCATTCATTCCTATGACCTCTCCTCATTAAGAAAACAGGGGCACATAATTATAGAAAGGGGTACACATCACAGTGCTCACTTCAACCCTCTAACCTTCTAGTCCCTGTCTGTCCTGGCAGGCAGCCTAGCTGGCCAAGGAGAAGCCTCTTGGCCTGCAATGAGGTTTATTGAAATTGGAAGGACCCTGGCTATTTTTCAGAGGTAAGTGGACTCTTTACTACCCACAATGAGAATTTCTTTTCATCTGCAAAAGGATCTTTACTAGTCTTCATTCTTTCATTATTATCATTTAATGCAAATGAGAATAACTTGGCTGGTTAACACCAGTAATTATAGTAAGGGTTGTCAGGGTTTGGAGTAAGACCCAAGAGGCACCATCTCAAGAGAAAAAAAGAAAGCTTTTTGAGAGAAAGAGTGCCCCAGAGTCTGAAGCTAGAAGTGCTTCAGCCCACCCTACCAAGGAGACAAATGATGTATGTATATGGGAGTGGTGGAGGGGTATAGTCACAAGAATGGCAGGTACTTTAATTAGCTTACTTGATACTGTGACTTTTTTGGCCCATCTATGTGTGCCAGTAAGAGAATTCTGAATTCAGAGAATCCTGGCCAAAAGTCACTGCAACCATCTCCTTATTTTCTGACGAGAAACTACCTAAGGGCCATTCAGATGCCGATATAACAAGGGTTACTGAAACAACTTAATTTGAAGGTCAGAGGAAGAGGCTAAGGAAGTCCTGGCACCAGTCTTGGGACTAACCAATGGACAGCAATTCTAGGCTTGTTGAGTCTCAAGGCATAGAGCAGAGAACATAGGGACAGGCAGGGGCCCACCATTCTCCTTGGTCTTTCCAACCAATCTTGGCTCTATCTGCTCTCAAGATACAACTTATTCTCCCTCTTCCAGGAAGCTTTTCTAATATTCATCGCACAAAGATGACCACTTTCCAACATTCTATACATTTAGGGTTAAAAGCCCACAATTAAATTAAACCGGCAAAAATTTATCATTATCTAAACACTAACAATATGGTATTCAACTTCAGGGCAGACTAAATTAATCATTTCAGACTGAGAATGAGGACTAATGGACACAAAGCCTGCGAAATGCCTTAAACCGCTATGAGTATTGCTGGCATCATAGGAGGTGAAATGAGCTAGAAAGACTTCATAAAGGAAGGGCCTTCCAGATGCTGTGACACTAAATTGAGGTGCATCTTTGGCTTCTCCTTATGGCTGGATTCTAAAGTTGACACAAAAAAGCAAAAACCATAGATGGTCAAAATTACTCTTGAAGAGACTAGCAGTTGGTGTAATGGTTATATTGCTGGACTCCCACATAGTTGACAGCAGTTCAAGTCCCAGACTCAGTGGCTTCAAACACATACCCGGCACATGTGCATGCAGGCCAAAGACCTGAAAGGAAAATGGAGGAGAAGGGATTGTAGCATGGCCATCACCCCAGGGCATGATTTTTCGCTTTCTGTCTCTGTTTCTCCAGAAGAGCATGTGCCCTATAGCAAAAATCTCTCCTTTTTTTTTTTTTTTGTGAGAGGTTTTTGCTATAGGGCGCGTGTGCTCGCCAGACAGACAGAGAGAGACAGAGAGATAGAAAGCAGGAAATCACTCCCCAGGGGGGATGGCCACGCCGCAATCCCTTCTCCTCCCTTCTCCTCTCGGGATCTTGGGCACGTACGCACACGCGCCCGGCGTGAGTTTAAGCCACCGGGTCCGGGACTCGAACCGCGGTCGACTACGTGGGAGTCCAGCGACATAGCCATTACGCTAACTGCTGGTCCCTTAAAAAAAAAAAATTACTCTTGAAGTTTTTGCATATCTCACAATGCAGAGACTACTGTGTCCTCAAATTGTTTGATGACTGACTGCAAACTCTTTCAGAGTAAGCAGAACAGCTATCTTCTCCTAGATCTGTAATCCAACTCAGCCATGCACACAGACTAAAGCACAGAGCAGAAGCCAAATGCCTGCTTGTTACAGTGATCCTTCCAGCACAAGAGCTCTCCAAGATTCTCTCCCAGAAGCTGAAAGGAAAATATCCAAGGCCTCTTCTAGAGATCTTTGCTTCACTCTCCAGGTTCCTTCTAAGAACACACCCTCTAGAAGTAAACTTGTGTGACCCTTCCCAGGGTGTAAGAGGCTGAGTACCCCCCTTCTGTACCATGAGCCATATTTAGTAAGAAGCCTCTGAGTGTACAGGAGACTCACCTGGCCAGGCTGCTCCCCTTTCATAGTAGGAACCTGAAGAAAGGACCTATGGCCTGTTAGGGGAGTTGGAGTAGAGTGGAGGAGAAGGCCGGAAGGATTTAAGAGAAATTTTTCCAAAGAAATTTGCCTAATTTGTTTTTAAACAGATTTGAATAGTCCACTTTGAGTTAGTCACATTTCAGTTTCCTTCATCTCTCACAGTAAAGCTGAACTAAAATGAAAAGAAGAAAATCATTGAAGCTGTCAGGACCTTAGTTTTCCTCTTCCATAAAATGAGAACAATAACAACAATAATCTCAGGATAAATAAAACAGGATAGTTTGGAAAATTTGTGTAAAATTCACAAATACCAGAAGACAAAGTCTCACCCTCCAGAAAGTTGGCACAGTACCAAGAAAGTAGGCCTAGAGTCACACCTGCTCAACCTGCCAGGAGGAGCTTTAGAACATCTATTCCTGCCTGAGTGCCTACTCTTTTTTGGTAACTTCCTTTGGGGACACTTCTCTCTGCTCTGAGTCCCTGTGTTTGGTTTGGGGTAAGGTCTCAGCCCTAGAATTTTTTAGTTACATAAGCCAGTAAATTCTCTTTGTGGTTAAGCCAGTTGATGATAGGCTTAAGTCATTGGTAATCAGAATCCTCTCTAACACAGCACATTTTGAAAGGTCGTGACATACAGAGTGGGACCAAACCAGCTAAGGACTTGGGTGTCAAGAGGACCAATTAGCCATGCTAGGCTAAGCCTCTGTGCATTTGCTCCACCAGGCATTTTCAAATTCTTTTCAAGCTGAGTGGCAGACATAGATATAGGCCAGCCTGTGCTGACATAAGCACTCATTCCCCTCTTGCTTCTGTCTTGATCTCAAACAGTCCAAGGAAGTAGTATTAAGTCCAGGGAAAATGTGAACACAGCATGTTCTTGAGTGGTTCACATTGGGTCTCCAGAGTTGAGGTACCTCTGACAAAATAACCCAGTGTCCTGAGGCTCTTGTCTTACCAGGAGAAGAAAAGTGGCCCCTTGTTTGCAAAGATTCTGCTGACATGCCAAATGATGGCATATGAAAATTTGGAAAACTACAGCGTTTCTGACTGTGAAATGTTCTGTCACAGCTGCAAGATGGAGAGAATGTTTTAGAGCCTATAATGACCTGTAAGACAGATTGTCTCATTACCTCCTGGGAACCTGGTCCATTCTAGGCAGAAACCTATTTGATTTTCAACTCTGGCAGTCAGATCTCCTGAGCCACTGGTGCCAATCACAGTAGTTCTGGGTTTTAATATAACAGGCACCAGCTGCCTTGGATTTTTCTTCCCTATCTCTGCTACACTTCATTTCCAACCCGCTATAAACTAAAGAGGGGCTTTTATCAAGTCATGTTTTATAACTATTTAGGGAACTAGAGGCAAAAGAAGTCAACATTATCATCTTATTGTGTTTTCATAAACTGCTACCATTTCTTTCTGCCCCAGAAGAGTTGAATCCTTCAAGTTAGGGAGTTTGAAAGGCCACATAATCATGTTCCAATGATTTATGTTTTGTCAGAATCACTGCTTTTCAGTCCAGTTTAAACATATGGCAGGAAGAAAACTGAGAGTTTGCACCAAGCTGTTCAGATTCTGGAGATTCCTTTCCAATCATATTTTTTGTGCATTATTCTTCTTGTCAGAGAGACAGGTTTGATAGCTGCAGATAATCAAAAAGCCCTCACAAAACTACACTCAGACACATATCCCTCACTTGAGGCTTGCTTAAAAAGTACAGTCACCAGACACTCTAAGTTTTGCTTCCATGGAAGAAAAAGTAACCCTTGATTATCCAGGATAACCAAGCCAGTGGGATAACCACACTCAAACCTCTAGCTAGGAAGGAAACTCAGAAGTGGAAATAGTCAAGTTGCTGTCACCTCCTGGCTGAACAGCTCTCTAAAGAACCAGGCTATGGGAACTGTAATCCTTCCATCTCTTATCTTTCACTTTAGCACTGGATCAACCAATTTATATACCTGCTCCCCATTGGCTGGTTCCTATGGAAGTGTGATACTTTCTTAGTGTGATACCTTTAAGTTTTTTGCATCTTGGATTCTGTCAAGGCTACATTTAAGAAACTGTAAGTTTCAAGGTTGTAGCAAATGCTCTAGAGGTCAAGTGTCCTGGGTTCAACTCCAGTTTCATTTCTTATTACCTATAAAAACTTAGACACATCTGTAAACTTTCCCAAGCCCTAGTTTCTGCATCTTTAAAGACCCTTTGTTCTAAAAGCGATGACATATGTCCATCTACCAAATAAGTGAATCCCTAAGGCTTTTGTCTGCCCATCCTTGTTTTTTTTTCTCTTCTGCAAACAGTATCTAAGTTTTCCTTTGGGAAATGAATGCCTCCCTGTTTTTAGTTAGAGAAAGGGAAGAATGTGACCTCACCAGTAATTTAAGAGTCCAAAAGCAGACTGAGACCTGGCCAATCAGGCTTTCTACCCAAACTGGACATGTAGTTGGTACAGGAGCAGATGCAGTTCCCAAATGGGTCTAAAGAGAATCAACCCCAAGATTTTTGTTCCTTTTTAGCATAGGATTAGGCTCATGATTGGTGCTCTTTCAAATGAATAGCAGTCCAGATCATTCTTAAACCTTTCTTGCTGATCTCACCATTCTGAAATGGTCTTTGAAGGCTTCTATTTCAGATGCTGATGCTATAGAAAAAGGTCATGCAGGTGGTGTGGTGGTTTAGGAGGTGCTGGACCCCCACATGGCCAACCCTGGTTCGAGTTCCAGACTGGCTGCTTGCTTTCTTACTTTCCCTTTCTCTCTCTCTGGTCAGATTAAATAATAATAATAATAAATAAAATTAAATAGATAATTCTTTTTTAAAAAAAGTCATGTTAAACACAGTCCTGGCTTCACAGGGAGCAACATAAACCACAGAAAAGGTTAGTTTTTCTAGAGACTCTCTTTGTGCCCTGTCCTTCAGTATCCCAATGTATACTGATGGCTCCTCACTGCATGTAAGCATCTGAGACTGTGCCCCTGAGAGCTTTCTAAAGCATATGTGGGTGCCTACAAAGGGCAAGCACAGGGGAGTAGATGCCCCAGAACAAGTTTCAGCCAATGACAGAACTAAAGGATTAATACCCCAGATCCCGCAGTCTCAGGACGTATGTGTTCTATACTGTCCTTCAGAGTTCTTAGCAGTCTTGAGCCCCAATTTTCCACAGCAGCAATTGGCAATTCAACCTGTGATGTACTGTTTCTTCCTTCCCCTTTTTTCTTCCCCTTTTCAATTATGCTTCCCGGAATCAGCTCCCAAGAAAACTGCAATAAAATCCTTATTTCAGGGTCTGTTTCAGAGGAAACTCATTCTAAAATAAGTCCCTTCAGAATGAGAACAATAGGTCTATTTCTGGACTGAAAAACAAGATGAATGTTAGATCAGTACTGTATAGATATGCCATCTCAGTAAAGTTATGCTTCACAAATTGATTTCAGGACCTAAACCTGAAAATCTGCCAATTACATGACATTTTTATTGACATGTCTTGTAATTTAAAATTACAGAACCTTACAACCAGAAGATCATGCACTCCATTGGTTTTTAAATTCTTTCTTTCTAGCTGTGAAATTTTTTTTCAAATAAAGTTATTAACAAAAGGAAATGTTGATTGACACTTTCTCTGTATTGTCTTTCTGCTGAGTACTTTCCATACACTTTATTTAGCTTTCACAATAATGCTATGATGTAGTTTCCATAATTTTACACAAAAAGGAATTGAAATAATGCATACCTCCAACCATCATCATAAGAAATAGATAAATACAAGAATCCTTTTGTAGAAGAGACTTATGGGTTCAAGGTGGCGAGGTGGTTAAATGCGCTGTACTCCCACATGACCAACTACGGTTCAAGTATTGGACCTGGTGGCTTGCTTTCTCACTTTCCCCCTCTTTCTCTGTGTGTCTCTCTCTGTTCAAATTAAAATAAATGAATGAATAAATTAAATTAAATTAAATATAAGAGACTTATGGTCATAGACAGAGTCCATATGGTGGTAACTTTCTTGGATGGAAATATGCTATTGAGAGACTGCAGAGACATTTGCACAACCTTCTCCTGGGAATGGAGACACAGGAGTAGAGTTTTTCTTTCAGATTTTAGAAAATACTTCATTATGAGTTCATCTGAAATTTCTTTCTCTTTCTCTTCCTCAAGTTTACCTTTTCACCAGCATTCCAAAGCTTAGTACATGTAGCCATACGGACACCTATTCAAAGTCTTGATTTGAAAGCAATATTTCACCAAGAGTTAGAATGATATTGTTTATCCCTTATATCCCTCTATTCTTTGGTAATCAAAAAAAAAAAAAAACCTGAAAGCATTCTTTGTATTCTTTTTACTTTTGTTTTTATCTTTATTCATGGTAGTGTATACATGCATATACAAAAGGAAGAGAGAGAAGTATGCTCCACAGGATCTGGCATGAGCTATCCCCTTCCTCCAGTCCGGCAGTCTTACAGTCCATTGAATATGGCACATACATGCATGCCCAGAATGTTTTCAGGTTGATCAGGCCAAGGATTTAAACAACAGTCACCATGTAGGTTCTAGTTTCTCTTGAGAAACACATTACTGCTATACCATAGAACTAGCCCCTATTCTATGGTAATATTAAGTCTAGTCTCCCATGCCTACTCTTATCACCCAATGGGGCAATGAATTTGACCAATTTCAACCCTCCCCATTACTTAACTTCTACCTAGTCACTGACTGTATGTCCTGTGTTTATATTGGCCCATATGTGACCAGAAACTCTTCTGAACTGATATATCTTCAGTGTTAGAGATTCTATAGGTTGTGCCTAAGTAAACTGAGGAAGTCTTCACAACAGGATCTATATATCAATGTGTTATGTTAGGCTGCACTTGGGAGTTTCAGATGGGAACAATGATTACTGTGCAGCAATTGAAAGAGAGTGCAGTTGGGGTAAGATGCAGACCATCTGCTGCAGTCATCACAACATGGAATCCTCTCTGCTAATTTGTATAATAGACCAGTGATTAAAATAAGTAATGTTTTTCTTCCTGGGCCACTGTAGCTGGGATAATTACTTTTGCATTTAGAAACTCATAAAGGAAGCATAAACCTATCTTCATTTTTTTGTAGGCAATGCATATTGAACTCCGTCAAACACTATTATATGTACCATGGAGTCATGGATTCATGGATGGGGATACCCCTCTCATGGAATTGGATTGCTAAGAGAAGATGCACAGTAAGAAAGTAAACAAGATTATTTCACATAGTGATAAGTACTCTGAAGGACAAGAAATAGATTAAGGTAGATGGGGAGAGTATGAATTTATATGGGCTAACCAGAAGAGCTCTCTCTGAAATGACAATTTTTGTGGGGAGACCTGAAGGATGAGTGGCCAGCTATCAGGGCCAGAAAGAAAACCACTTCAAGTGGATAAAGTAGGCAAGTAAATGCTCTGGGGTTGGAATAAGCTGGGCATATTCAAAGAACAATGAGGATGCTTCTTTTGGCTAGAGCTGGTGGGTGAATAGATAGTACCAAATGTCAGAAAATATAAGGATTTTCCCTTTATTCCAGAACATGCTAACCCACTGTTCAGGGCCCAATAGTAATTCCCTAGAGCCAGGAACAGTTCCCACAGCTCCTACAACCATGTGTCATCTTCCTATCATCTGCTCTTCCCACATCTCTCTTGTTCGGACTGCATTTTAGTCCAGGCTCTCATTCTCTCCCCATAAGACAGCTGTTCCACATCCTTGATGTTCTTTCTGTCTTCAGACTCATCCTGCCCAGGCCACCACATTAAATCTCCTGAGTCACAGTTCAGAGTGGGCAACATCTGATTAGAAATCTCTGGCTTCCTGTTCACTGCAGAACTAAGTCTAAGTGGCTTCCCATGGCTCTCAGAGCCCAGCCCAGGATGGCTCAACCTCCTGGGGATTGGTTTCACCATCCCCATCATTTCTTTTTCATGACTCTGAGCCTGTGCTCAGTCATAATTCTACCCTTGGTTCAAGCTGTACCCTCCTTCTGAAATGGTGCTTATGATGATAATAATAATAATGGGCATGCAGATATCACCAGATATCACCTTGATATTCAGAAATCCCTTTCTCACATGGCATTTTCTTCATCTGTACAGCTTCCTAGCTAGGACCCTTTCCTCATCTCCCCAGCCTTCAAGGCCTAGCTTCAGTGGCACCATCTCCAAGAAGTTCACTAAGCTCTCTCTTCCTTTTGTATAATCTTGGTCCATTATCTTCACTCTAATAGCATTTATCATGTTCAGTTCTCATGTTCACTAGTCATGCTGTTATCCCACCCACACACATACAAACATTCAATTATCTTTCTGAGGGAAAGAATTATGTGTAGACTCTCTCTCTAAGACACTTAGGATAAGACAGGGCAGAGGGTCATGTAATGCTTTACATTTAAAGAACAATAATGAAGGGTTATATGTGTATAAAAAGATTGAACACATGAATCAACTTGAAGTCCTAATCCTTTGTAACTCTATAAGCAGGAGACAATAAATAATCTAAAACCTTCTGTAACTACAAATAAGCTTCAAGTCTTAAGCATATTTGGACTGCAAGTGTTCAAAAAAGGGGTGCAAGAAATAAGTAGAAGAAAAAAATGTAAGAAGTTATAATTAATAATTGAAATAGTTAACTGAATAATTCCAAGACAATAGAAGCCATACTCTTCTTCTGACTCAGCCAAAACAGATTCATAGAATGCAAATAGAAATTGCGAGAACCAGCAGTTAGCAAAATGGCTATGTCGCTGGACTCCCACGTAGTCGACCACGGTTCATGTCCCGGACCTGGTGGCTTAAAACTCACGCCGGGCGCGTGTGCGTGCGTGCCCAAGATCCTGAGAGGAGAACGGAGGAGAAGGGATTGTGGCGTGACCATCCCCCCTGGGGGGTGATTTCTCGCTTTCTGTCTCTATGTCTCTCTCTGTCTGTCTGGCGAGCGCACGCGCCCTACACTGAAAATCTCTCCAAAAAAAAAATAAAATAAAATAAAAATAAATAAATAAATAAATAAATAAAAATAAAAAAATAGAAATTGCAATATACCTCTCACAGGAAGCTTGACAGGTTCCCCTATCATGAACCTGCCCTCTCACTTAACACAAACTTTAACATCAAAGATGCTTGGCTGCTACACACACGTATATCATTGAGCTCATATACATGAGTCTCATAAATTAATTGTTAATCTGGTAGTTATGCATTTTACATGCAGAAGAATAACCAGGAAAGTCTGATAGATATGCATATTCCTCAGTTGCACTACCTGAAATTCCAATTCAGTGGATTTTAAGAATGGCCAGGGAATCTATAGGAAATCCTGATACTGAAGTTCTCATATTACGAGGTATCTGTGACCTCAAAGAACATTATAAAAAATTGCATTAAATTATCTGAAAATACAAGAAACTTCCATTGTTGGAGTAATCAATGTACTTTGGCATCCTTAAAACCAGTACAAATGATAATGGAAGTCAGTGACAGACCAAATGAGATGGTTTCTGCCAACTGTCTACTTTGCTCCTCTAAAGTGCAGACTTGTGAGGAGCTCGATTAACTGCAATAATGACTAATATTTACTGAGTGTTTACCACAGGAGAGTCATCCTCTCATGCTCTCTGTGCATTTCCTATTGTGTTCTCCTGACTACTGTCTATCATTATTTCTTTTTACAGGTCAGAGAAATAAAACTTTGAGCATTTCCCAAAGTCATCTAATCAAATTAAATTTGAATTCCTGCTCTGTCACCTTCTATCCAATTCCAAAGCCTAATGCCCTCAATTAGTGCACATCTAGGTATTAAAATGGGTACATAAAGACACAGAATTTCCAGCCAAGTCACACATTTATGCCCTATGACCCTTCTAAGATAATATGAATATGGGCTGTTGACCTCAATGTCATTATTATCTCAGAGATCCAATTACAACTCAAAGTTTCATGTAATTGAAGAAACATGGCATATAATAAATATCATATATGCAACATCTATTAATGTGTTTAGCTTTTTATTTTTTTAGAGGTTTTTGCTATAGGGAGCGTGCGCTCACCAGACAGAGAGAGACAGAAAGCGAGAAATCACCCCCCAGGGGGGATGGTCACGCCGCAATCCCTTTTCCTCCATTCTCCTCTCAGGATCTTGGGCATGCACGCACATGCGCCTGGCGTGAATTTTAAGCCACCAGGTCC
>NW_006208406.1:507834-509144 GCF_000334495.1 Tupaia belangeri chinensis
AAAGAAAACTCTATGAAGTAGGTATTATTGGTATCTGCACTTTACATATGAGTAATTGAGGCCCAATAAATTATTTTTTATTGTTTTTAAAAAACATTTTTAACAATTATGATCTGTATATTCTTCCAAAGTTAACTTTGGCATCATTGTTTTTGTTCGTTTTACTTTTTTTAGAGAGAGATTTGGCTATAGAGCATGTGCACTTAACTGAAAGATAGAAAGAGAGACAGAAAGCAAGAAATCACCCCCTGCGGGTGATTTCACTCTTGGTCTGAGTTTTGTTTGTTTGTTTGTTTGTTTGTTTGTGTTTTAAGAGAGAGTTTTTGCTATAGGGCACATGTGCTCACTGGAAAGACAGAGAGACAGAAAGCAAGAAATCATCCCCCCAGGGCGGATGGCTATGCCACAATCCCTTCTCCTCCATTCTCTTCTCTAGATCTTGGACATGCACACAAACATGGGTGGTGTGAGTTTTAAGTTGCCGAGTCTGGGACTTGAATGTTGGTCAACTATGTGGGAGTTCAGCAACATAGCCATTACACCATCTGCTGGTCCCACCAGTATGAGTTTTAAGCTGCTGGGCCTGGGTCTTGACTACATTGGAGTCCAGTGACATAACCATTAAACTATCTACTGGTCCCTTTTTTGCATTTTTCTATTTTACATTTAACCATTGTGCATCTTTATAGTGCACAATGTGTTTTTTTTCTCTTTTTCGAGCATAGAGTGCATATTAACCAAGTCAAATATATTACCAAATACATTGTCATCAACAGATAGCTTTTCATTTTTGTATCTGTTAAATGTTGTTAGTTTTTCCTTGATCCCCTCCCTCCTACCCCCTCTTACACTGCCTCTATTCTCTACAGTTACTCTCTCGGTGATTATACCATCCAATCTTTCTGTTTCTGCTATAGAGAAAAGATATTTGGTATCTATTAAGTAGAAACATACAATTCCTGTCAGTTTAGTCTGGCTTATTTTGCTTAGCATTAAATCTTTCATATTCATCCACTTTGTATCAAATGTCAGGGTCTCATTGTTTTTTACAGCTGAGTAGTATTTTATAGAGTATATGTGCCACATTTTTTCAAGCCACTTGTCCGTTCTTTGACATTTGGGTTGATTTCTTGTCTTAGCAATTATAAGTAATGATGCAATAAACATGGATATGCAAGTGTTTTTCCAACTGTTTTCCTATCCTTTGGGTAGATACATAAGAATGGAATTAATGGGTCATCTGGTAGTTCTATTTGTAGGTTTCTGATGAATCACCATATTGTTTTCCATGCTGGCTGGTCTAATTTCTG
>NW_006208406.1:509613-510796 GCF_000334495.1 Tupaia belangeri chinensis
AGGTTGCTTTCCCATGGTCCTCTCTGAATCTCTGTCACTTTGTTCAGTAGTGACAACTACAGTATTCAGTAGAGGTATTTATGAGATTTCACCAAGTAATACATGTTAAATGAATAGGGAAAAGACCAGGGATTCAGTAAATGCTCAAATAATGTTACCTGTTGTTATTTGCCTGCATCTCATAAATTAATTGTTAATCTGGTAGTTATAAATTGCAATATACCTCTCACAGGAAGCTTGACAGGTTCCCCTATCATGAACCTGCCCTCTCACTTAACACAAACTTTAACATCAAAGATGCTTGGCTGCTACACACACGTATATCATTGAGCTCATATACATGAGTCTCATAAATTAATTGTTAATCTGGTAGTTATGCATTTTACATGCAGAAGAATAACCAGGAAAGTCTGATAGATATGCATATTCCTCAGTTGCACTACCTGAAATTCCAATTCAGTGGATTTTAAGAATGGCCAGGGAATCTATAGGAAATCCTGATACTGAAGTTCTCATATTACGTTCTCCTGGTTTTGAAGTTCCTTGGATATCAGCTACAGATGTCTCTGCTGTTCTTCCTTCATGACTTATAAGGATGCATATTATAGCTGGCATCACTAGAGAAGTATATCTCTACTCCTGGCTCTGACCTTTCTGTGCACATGTCAGCCTAGGACCAGGGCAGCTCTAGAATCCTCTGGTAAAAGAGAAATGGTACATATTCAACTAGCATTGTACCAGCTAGGATCAAGGCAGAGATTGCCCCTCTATGTGGGGTCTCAGTGAATAGCCAACCATGTTCCCAGATCATACTCTTTCATCACATCCATTGTTGTTCAGGCTTAGAGACTTCATGGAATTTATTTTGTTTATTTAACAAATATTCCCATATTGTACATCAAACACTATTAGTTCATGTATTCCTTCTTAAAACTCTATGAGGGACCAACAGTTAGCGTAATGGCTATGTCGCTGGACTCCCACGTAGTCAACCGCGGTTCACGTCCTGGACCCCTTGGCTTAAAACTCACGCCGGGCACGTGTGCATGCATGCCGAAGATCCTGAGAGGAGAATGGAGGAGAAGGGATTGCGGCATGGCCATCCCCCCTGGGGGATGATTTCTTGCTTTCTGTCTTTCTGTCTCTGTCTGTCTGGCGAGCGCACGTGCCCTGTAGCAAAAAT
>NW_006208406.1:510839-519567 GCF_000334495.1 Tupaia belangeri chinensis
TGCACGCACATGCGCCTGGCGTGAATTTTAAGCCACCAGGTCCAGGACACGAACCACAGTCGACTACATAGGAGTCCAGTGACATAGCCATTACGCTAACTGTGGTCCCAATGTGTTTAGCTTTTGAACACACGTACAAGAGTGGATAGCCAATGAACATTGTCCTTCAAAGATGTCACTTTGAAAACCTATGGACTTTTTCTGATGATGTGGCCTTTATGCTAGATGGTTTGGCACCTCTTTTCTTGACAGCTACCAGACCAGTTTTTTAGCCTCACAAACAAAGCAATACATTATTTTTTGGTTAATTTTTCTCTTAGATCAAATATAGTATTATCCAGTTTGAATACTCTTTGAAAACATTTTGACCACCTCCCACTATAAAATTTTCTCTCAAAAGATGCATATTTATCTTCTCGGGGAAGATCCTGAAGAATGACTAATAGACAGTGATGACACTTTCCAAATTCAGCACAAAAGCTACTATAAACAAAGAACATACGCTAGTTAGAATGCTTTGGACTACACATTATAAAAAACCCAATGTATATGACTTAAGCAATAAGGGCATTGCTGCCCATATAGCAAGGAGAATAGAGTAGGAAAGTTCCTGAATTGATGAATCAGATACACAAAAGCATTATGAAAGAGACTCATTCCTTCTTCCATGTTCTGCCCTTCTCAATATATGTTCCCTGTCCTCAGCTGACTCCATTCATAGTCCAAAGGTGACTGGCTCTGCTTAAGGTTTCACATTTATCGCATTCTAGTCACAGAGACTAAAAAGAACTATTTCTTCCATATGTCCCTTTGGGGCTTATTGAGGTATAACTTATAACTGACAAAAGAAAACTATACATATTTAACATGTATAATATGATATTTTGATATACCTATACATTGTGAAATGATTATCACAATCACACTAATTACCATACAATTACCTTACTTCACATAGTTGTTAGTGTGTGTGTGTGTGTGTGTGTGTGTGTGTGTGCATGTGCTGTGCTTGGTGAAGACACTTAATATCTACTCACTTAGCAAATTTCAAGTACACAATACAGTATTATTAACTATAGTCACCATGATGTATATTAGGCCTCCAGAACTCACTCACCTTATAAATAAAATTTATAACCTATAACCAACATCTCTCCATCTTCCCAGCCCCTACAACCACCCATTTGCTCTCTGATTCTATGAGTTTACTTTTTAAGGTTCCACATGTAAGTGAGATCATGAAGTACTATTAGTCTTTTTGTGACTGGCTTTTTTCAGACCTGAGTTAAAATGTCCTCCAGGTTTCATCCATGTTGTTGCACATGGTAGGATTTCCTTCCTTTTTGTTTTTTGAGTCTGAATAAGAAACCTTTTTTGATTGCTCTCCAGCCACCATCATTCTCTCTTGTCTCAGTGTTCCAGTGTGTATGCCCTTCCTAAGCCAGTCACTAGCAAGGAGACTAGATATAGCACAACTGCCTGAGACCAGTGAAGTTCACCCAGAGAACTAGAAAAAGATCTCTTTCCCCAAGTAAATGGCCTTGTGGAGAAAAATAAGCATCTAGACAAAACTGCAAATAAAAATCAAAAGATTATAGGAATGTTAATAGGCCACCAATAGTGAATACTCTAAGAGCCAGAGAGATATTGTATAAAATTTCAAAACTTACAGACCTTTGAAAGAGTCATCTTTGGATATTTAAATCCTGGGGAGTTTCTTTTAAAATCAGTCAATTTACAATATGGTTACAGTACAGGTAAGTCCCATAATTCTCAAAATGAGATACAGTAATTCACATAGTACTGTAAGGTTCTGAAGAACAGAAACTTACTCTGGAAATTAAAAAAAAAAAAAAAAAAAAGTCTATTGGAAGAACATGGTGGAGGGCACAAAATCGAATCCTGAAAAATCTAGGATCAGAAAAAGAACACCAGGGAAGTTTAAAGCTCTATAGAAAGAATATGATTGGCTGAGCTTGTACTCTGAACTTATTGGCCAGAAAAGGGCAGAGCATCTTGGGAAGAACATGGTGGAGGGCACAAAATCGAATCCTGAAAAATCTAGGATCAGAAAAAGAACACCAGGGAAGTTTAAAGCTCTATAGAAAGAATATGATTGGCTGAGCTTGTACTCTGAACTTATTGGCCAGAAAAGGGCAGAGCATCTTGATTGATGGACCCACTGAAATACCCCTCCTCACATCTCAAAGACTGTGAGATTATTCCTCCAGAGGAAAAATGTGACGTTGCTGTAGAAGGGGACTTAGAAGTCATAAGAGTCCTCACATAATAAATATCCAGTAACAATTGCATGAAGTCTTGTTTAAGGGGGCAGATCTTATAGTTGCTGGCTTACTAGATCTGATGTTGGGACTTGAGAAGGTGAGGGTGTCAGGACCGACCAGGCCTTTCTTGAGCCCCATAGACTTACTACCCTTAGGATATTCTGTGTAGTGTATACTGTGGGCTCATGGCCAGTATCTCTATATCACTTACTTCCAGCTGTAGTCCTCTTTGGAGAGTTGTACTTGTCCAGCACGATTCACCTTAGCTGGAAAGTGCCTGAGAAATCACATTCTGTACCTGGGCATATTTATCTGTATTCTGTGGAAAAGTAAAAGCAAAAAGATCCTTTAAACCTTTGCTCTCAATGAAGAAAAACTCTAGAGTTATTTTATTTAAGAATCAATAAGGTAAATAAAATATTTACAATCCAGTAGAGATGTTTCCACATTCCAAATGACAAGAAAAAGGCTAAAAGCTAACATTTTGACCCATTTTCCTAGTACTAGATGGAGTAATCAAGTAACCATCACTTTGGGAGCCAGCCCAGAAGGCCATCATACATAACTAATGTGGTAACCATAGCAACTTGTATACATCTCATTCCAACTTTGACTAAATGGTTATTTGAACAAGACCAAAAAAAAAAAAGTAATTACGGGATATACTTTAAACCATCAAGCAACAAACAAGACTATCTTAACTTAGAAAATAGGTCTTCAAAAGCTTAAGAACATAGAGTTGACTTTTATGAGCTTAAACTCCAAGGGTAGACTTCTGTTAAAGTAAAAGTGGAACAACAGCATTACTGGTGCCTGAACCATAGCATCTCAAAAGTACAACACATTTTACTGAGAGCCCTGTGTGTTAAAACCCCCAGAAACCAATAGAGTCCTCCAACTCCACTCCCTTTTTTCAGGGTAAAAATTCAACCACTTTGGCATCAAAAAAGAATATCTCGACTTATCCATTTGACCCATTCAACGTATTCATTTTCCAGAGGAAAATTAATTCCCAATGGTCTTGCTACAGTGATAAAGGAGTCTGTTGTTTCAGCTGGAATGAATTCCATAAAAGTTTGATGTTTCTAACTTGGCTAATGGAGTGAGAGGGCATCGGTTCTGTCTGCTAGTAAAGTAAGGCAACGCTTCCACCATCAGTCAATTCCTGTCAGAGCTGGGACACTGAGATCCCCTAAGGCTGGTTGCTGAGGCTAGGAATAAATGGTTTCCCCTCTTTATTTGCTATGCCAAGGAACGATAATGTGGCACATTCCGTTAGCATTTGTCACTAAAGCACAGTCTCCTCCAGGGATAATATGTGGGAGTAGCAAGGACCTAGTGTTTCCAATTAATCAAGGCCAGGATTACTCATGCAAGAAATGAAAGGGAAAATTTAATATTTGGAAATTAAGTGAAAGCAGTAGCCAGGTCTAATTAAAATACACTTTCAGCTTTTAATTTACATGACAAGCTCCATTTTATTAGTCATCTTGATTTTTTTTTTTTTTTTTTGCATTTGTTCTAACCACCCCATCCTTGTCATCTTGATTTTTCTTTTTTTTTGCATTTGTTCTAACCACCCCATCCCCACCCCACCCAAACTACCCTAGGCAAAAGTATCCCAGAGTTTTTACCTGCATAGGGTGATTTCTTCCTAATGCCCTGACATAAGGGTGGAAGGCAAACTGTCAAAGATAAGTATTGTGGCAAGTATGCATGGCTGCTGGTTGTACTCTTCTCCTTCGGGCTTAGCATGATTTTGAATTCTTTCTCTTTGCTTTAGCTTATCCTCTGGTGGTCATATATCAAGCACTGCTCCTCATTCCCAATTTTAGCACTTAGAACTCTGCCATTGTCTTCAAGGTGCAAGCCTGATAGAGCCCATAAGCCAGGGAAAACTCTGTCTTACTATTGAAGTGGTGGTTTGAAGCTCCCTTTCGTCTTGACTGCATCATTCTCATTTTCCCTCCTACTGGGGCTAGAGTGGCTCCTCATGGACCCTGGGGATTGTAGCTATGTTATGCCACAGCCCAGTGGCTCCTACCAAGAATCAAACTAATACAGAATATGAGTTCACAGACTATGTCTTACGAGGTCAGATCTTTTTAAAGACTTGGACCAGATAATTCAATGGATCCAGAAGAATCCCATAATACAATGAGCTTCCATACAGGTGTGCAAATGGAAGATGCCAGCTTTGAAAAATGTACAGAAATTTTCATTGGTCAAGCACCAAGGCTGGGTATAGTATCATTTCTACTGACTAAGGAAGGTCCTGAGCTTCCTGAAATTTCAAGATCATAAAGGGTGAAGGAAGACAAGAAAGAAGAGGCTCTCCTTTTCTTGCTGAGTAATATCAGACTTTATTTATTTATTTATTTATTTATTTATTTATTTATTTATTTATTTATTTAGGAGAGATTTCTGCTATAGGGTGCATGCCCTCGCCAGAAAGACAGAGACAGAGAGACAGAAAGCGAGAAATCACGCCCCAGGGGGGATAACCACATTGCAATCCCTTCTCCTCTATTCTTCTCTCTGGATCTTGGGCATGAACACACACGTGCCCGACGTGAGTTTAAGCCATAGGGTCTGGGACTCGAACTGCGGTTGACTACATGGGAGTCCAGCGACATAGGCTGGTCCCAAGATCAGACACTTGAAAAATACTCTGACTATAGATACTTGGAGTACATAAAGTTAAATAAATAATTTAAAATAAATCTTTTACCTTTCAACTGATGCTTTTAGTATTTTTTTAGACTCAACCTTGAACTGTGGAGAGAGGGAAGGAGAAAATAGCTATAGAAGGCTATGTCTGCACATGGAATTATATCTACATCTGCCTATTAATATGTATGTATATAGAGATATGTCCATTTCTATCTCTATATATGTGTCATTCCTCTTCTCAATTAAAATTACTTTTGCTGCTGCCAGGCACATCTCTCTTAATGATGCCTGCATTTGAGAAAATATAGGCACTGTCAAATGCTCAAATGTGTGCATGTCACTACCTTAGGTTTAATTTATAATGAGTCATTGTCATATATTTCTCTCCAGGTCTTTAGAGTAGCCACTTTTCTCTACATTCTGACCCTGCTTCAAGTTGTTTCACCTCTGGTTTTTAAGCAGCAACACAGTCTTTAGAGTAGCCACTTTTCTCTTCATTCTGATCCTGCTTCAACTTGTTTCACCTCTGGTTTTTAAGCAGCAACACCAAACCCTTGGATCACATGTTGAAGACTGTAGTTTTCATAGCCCAGAAAACAAGGCGGTCTTTCCCTGCCCTGAACATATCAGGGCAGAAATGGTTTGGTAAATTTCAGCCAGAGGTCTCCAGGTCTCTATAACTGGAAGAAAGTGCTGTATTGATCACATACTACCCTCAGTTAGAAAAAGTGCTTTACTCAGACACTTGAATGTAGAAAAAGGGAAAATAAGAACACTGGTTTTAAGCATCTCCTTCATGAGAAAAGGCTAAGAATATGCTGTGACCCTCACTTTGACATCTGTCTTCCCCAGGCAGAAAGCAACTGCCCTATTGCCCCATTCGTAATTAGAATTGTCTCTGCTAGCGCAAGGTTGTTTAGATTTCCTGCCTCAGACTTGACACCCTCCCAAAGCAAAGGATTCATGGACTTCCCCTGAGCCCTCCCTGCTGGCTTCCTGGAGTCATGTTGCCAAAGGCTCCTGTTTTCTAATGCCATAGGAGCTACTCTGTTGGTCTTGCTTGCTCCACCCAGGGAGAGGGGAGTAAGGGCGTTGGTGGCCTTGGGAAGTGCCTTCAGTGTATACATTCACCAGTTTTGAGCTCCAGGAATCATACTATTACAAATCCTACCTGTCCCTGAAGGAGAGACAAGTAGGGTAGGTGAGATTCACCAAAATGTGCTCCTGCATTTATCTTAGAAAACTTCTCACTAGAGAACACTTTTTAGAAGGGAAAATGAATGACCACTGACTTGCAGATAGAGTTTAAAATCTGACTATGAGAAAGGACATTTGGGAAAACTCATTATCTCTGTTTACTCACAATACTCATTCCAACTGTATCTATCTTAACATTTCAGTGTCAGTGCTCAATTCTTCTGTGGGTGTTTAGATGCCAGTGATTTTAAACTTGCCCAGGTGGTATCAGTAGAGGATCCAGGGCAGATCTTTCTCATTCATATTATTTTTAGATCTCTGCCTGTGTCTACCCTTGCTCAGCAGTGGCCCCTTTTCACCCTGGGAATATCTTGCCCACCAAGACAAGAGAGGAGGTGGCAGAGTGCTTCTCTGACTCTGAGTTCTGTACCAAAAACATTTCTTTCTTCACACTCTCTGGATAAAACAATTTGAATTCATTTCAGTAGCTTGTATTTCACGGGTACTGCCAGCTCTGTAAATTAGAATGCTCTGAGGAGAGGAGAGAGAGCTTTTCTAAAATCAAGATAAATTTTGTCTATGGTTTTACCTTTGTTTACACATTTAATAATACACTTCCCACACCTGATTACACAGGCCACATGGTGCCATCTATCACCACACAGAGCTGTGCCATTGTCCACTCCATGTACAATCCAAGCTCATGTCTTATCTTGGCAGGGTGCCCCATCTTTCTCCAAGTACTGTTCCTACATGCTGTACCTCTAACAGGCATTCTTCCAAAGGCTGGCTTTTCCCAGAAGTCTATCCCTCTTGCTTTGCAATTTTTCTCTTCCTTGATACATGTTTGATGCCTCATACTGAAATGTATGGCAGCCCATGCCAGGTCTGCATCCCCCTCCCAGGTCACCTTAACACAGTCAGACTCCTTCTTGAGAGGCCTTTGGCTCACCTCTTTGGACTTGGCCTATATTTCAGAATGTGATGGTGAATATCAAGTTATAACAAGAAAATGTAGAATCATGGGGGAAATACATGAAATCATGACTTATAAGGTACTACAAACAATTGTATCACAGATGCATATAAAAGTATGCACACACATTTACAACAACATATAAGCAACCACACACAGAAACATACAAACTTACACAAACATACACGCATACCATATAGAAAAATAGGTCCAAAGTCTATTGACTCCTTAAGAAACGTTCCTTTTGTGATGAAGAGACAACATTCTTCCTCTAGATTTCTTTATAAAAGGTATTTGTCTGTTCTCAGAAATCAACCTAGGAGGTAAAGTGGAAGTCCTTGCAGTTGTGGTGTTGTGCTGTGAGGAAGAGAGATGGATTTGTAAATCCCAAGCACAGTTCTACCTACCTGAGGATGATGCTATGCAGAGACCCCACAAGTGATGCAACACTACCATGTTTGAGCAAGAGACAAAACCCTCAAGTGTGGATTTGGGAGATAAGAAGGAGAGTACATTAAACTAAAAGTCATTGTACAGGATAGCAGTGAATTCACTTCTAAGTGAAATGACAATACACCTCAAGAAACTCAAAGAATCATGTTGTCAAAAACAGAGAGTTCTAATGAATTCACTCAGGTTGCTTTTTGAAGGTCAGGGAATTATTGATAATCATACTCCAGAAAAACTAGGAATAGAAGAGAAAGACATGAATGAAGTTTATCAGGAACAAATGAAAGAGGGGGTGATTCAATAATTTAGATTTTCTCATTTCTTTCTCACTCAATCCATTTTTATTTTTAAATATAGTTTTTTTTGTGGGACCAGCAGATAACATAATGTTGACTCACATAGTCAACTGTGGTTCAAGTCCTGGGCCTGTCTACTTAATACTCACATCGGGCACAAGTGCATGTGTACCTAAAATCCCAAGAGAAGAATGGAGAATGGATGGCATGGCCATCCCTCCAGGGGATGATTTCTGACTTTCTGTCTCTCTGCTTTTCTGTCAAGTGCATGTACCGTATAGCAAAAATCTGTCTTAAAAAGAAAAATAGTTATTTTGTAATGTGGTGTTCCAAAGAGTTTACTGTAGCTCCCCATCTCTTTAAAACATCTGGTCATTTTAATTTTAGTGCTTTTTATTCATTATTGTTTGTTTTCATTATGCTGATTTTTGGTGACCAAGACTCAGCTCCCTTCATAATGCCTCCCCTTTATAAAAATTACATGTGTGCACAAAGAGGTCACCTTTTTCAGGACTCTGAACTTTCAGACTTGTGGTGATAAATAAGATCTGCCAGTGAGAATGTTCATAATGACTTTTGAATTGGCCCTGAAGTTTTAGCATGTGATTGTTTCCCTCTTGGACTATGACTTTCAGTAGGAGATGAAAAATTTTAAAAGAACCAATATGTGGGAAAATGACCTTTATAACTTGAAGCTACTTTTAAGATTTGAGAGTCTGGACCAAAATAAAAGGAATATTAGATGAGAGTCAAAATGACAGATATGAGGTCTGGCCGCGGGACGTCGCGGGCCCTTCCGGGCTCTGCGTGTCCCCCCGGGGCCCTGCTAAGTCGGCGGCAGCAGCAAACGC
>NW_006208406.1:520194-527896 GCF_000334495.1 Tupaia belangeri chinensis
TAATAAGCAGGAGGGAAAAAAAATGCACATTTGATGACTGAAGAGAGTTGTATGGACACAACTGGGGTCTACTTTATAATATGTTCATTCTACTCCCTGGGGTTTATGCCTAGGATCAGATTTGGATACATGTGTAAGGATATGTCAGCTGTGCTAGCTAGTGGATATACTTAGACTAATTGAGTTCATTGGTAGAACAATTGAATGGGGGGGGCGGAAGCCATTGAGGGCAATCATGAATGTCAGGGACAATAAAGGAGGAAGATGGGAAATGGCAGAGGGTGGGGATGGGGAATCTAGGATGGCAAAACAAAAGGCAAGGTATGCAGAACACAAAAATTGGGAAATCATTTGCTGAGAACATATATGTTGATGTGCTTGATTGAGCCAATGCACAGTGTATTTTGGATGGAAAATTCATATGTGTGTTGTGATGAGAAAAAAAAATTTATAAATAAAAAACAAAGTACAAAAAAAAAGAGGATAAAGACAGCAGTGAACAATAGAGAGGCAGGATGTTAATGAGAAATAGATATGGTTTATTACCTGTTGATGATGACATGTATAGTATTCTCAACTGAACCGGTCTGGGAAGTATTTCATGATGGGTGAAGTCTTTTTAATAAGCAAAAATGAGAAATAGTGATTGATTGTTTAAAAAAAATAATAATAACAATTATTGGGAAAAGCATGGAAAAGATATTGAATGATAAAGCGGGGAGATTGATATCTCTGTATTGACTGACATGCATGGCATCCCATTTTGAAAAAGCAATGGAAGTCAATGTAAAGTTATATGTAATCTAGTGTAATAGAAAGAAGATTATGATGATAATAAAATAAAATAAAATAAAATAAAATAAAATAAAATAAAAAAATGACAGATATGACGAGCATTCACTAACTCCAAAGATGGCCTCACTGAAGAGCAAGTATTTTAAGAATTAAAAATATGTATCTTTTCTGGAGATCTCAGAAAAGTTCTAATTTCCATCAGCAGTTACTAAAGTTATTCATGTAGAAATGTATACAATAGAACACTGCTCCTTTTTATTTATTTGTACTTTCATGCCAGGGCTATGGGTTTTAAATGAGCATTGTCCATACCAGCATTACTAAAATAGACAATATTTGAAGAAATTATCCTCGGCCATTGTGAGGCAACAGCCAGTAAGAAAATCAAGGCCAGAGATCACCTTAGGACCTCCATTGTATCCTGAACATCCCAGGAGCCCAAATCCT
This sequence comes from Tupaia belangeri chinensis, assembly GCF_000334495.1. Lineage (NCBI taxonomy): Eukaryota > Metazoa > Chordata > Mammalia > Scandentia > Tupaiidae > Tupaia > Tupaia belangeri. The sequence goes on from NW_006208406.1 coordinate 521,437, forward strand.
CTTGCTTCCACCTCCCTCCGCCACCACTATCCCTGATCCCTGGATGGTGACAGAGAACAACTTTGGACATATACTTTCTTCTGACCATTCCAAACTTCATAGTTTCCTGAAGTTTCCATAGTTATTCCTACTTTCTTCCTCATTTGAAACCCTGCAGCTCAAGCCCAGATGCACTTGTTCTCAAGAAACCAAGAGGTCATTAGAATATCCAGGTCCAGCAACAACCATACAGGATGCAGAGAGAGTGTCAGAGAGACAGAGTTGAAGAGAGGTTGGGGCTCACCTCCTTCTGTATTCCTTTGAATGCTTAGAATTAACTCCAAAAAATTAGGAAGAAATTTATAATTCATCAAATGACCACAAACCAGCACAGAGGCACAAAAAACAAAGAGAAACCAAGAAAATACCTCTCCCCCAAGCAAAAAGAACAATTTCTAATAATCCACATACAGTAGGATGGAACTTGTATAAAAGTCAGATGAACAATTCATAATATTCATAGTGACAAAACTAAATGAGATGCAAGAGAAAAGAGACAATGAACTCCAGAAGAGATAAGAGAAACAATGAGCTCCAGATGAGGAAGTCCTTCCACAATTAGAAAGAAGAAATAGACACTATAAAAAAAAAAAGAAAAGAAAAGAATCAAACAGGACTGTTTTATAGATAAAGGAAATAATACAGGAAATCAAAACCTTCCTTGAAAGTATTAAAAGCAGATTAGATCATACAAAAGATTGAATCTTGGATCTAGAAGACAAAGCATCTGACCTAGAAAAAATATCACCAAAAAGACTGAATTTATAAAAGAAATTAAAATAAAATATGCTTAAAAATACTGAGAAAATAACCAAAAAATAAGAAAAAATGAGAATAATATACAAAAAAAAGCTAGATACCACTAAATGCCCAAACATCCACATAATTGGTATTCTAGAAAGTGAAGAAAATAATAAGGACATTGATCATCTATTCCATGAACTACTAGAAGAAAATATTCTAAACCTAAAGAAACATTCAAACATCCAGACCCAAAAAATACAGAGGGCCCCATACAGAATCAACCCAAGAATATCTTCTCCACAGTACATCATAGCCAGATTGGCCAAAACCACAGATAAAGACAAGATACTAAAACTAGCAAGAAAGAAATGTCAAGTTACTTACAAAGTTTACCCCATCAGGCTAATATCGGACCACTTAGCAGAAACAATACAAGCAAGGAAAGAATGAGAAGATACAAGGACCAGCATTTAGCATAATGGCTATGTTGCTGGCCTCCCATATAGTCGACCACTGTTCAAGTACCCCACCCGGTGGCTTAAAGTCATGCTGGGTGCATGTGTGTATATGCTCAAGATCCTGAGAGGAGAATGGAAGAGTGTAACCATCCCCCCTGGGCGGTGATTTCTTGCTTCCTATCTCTCTGTCTCTCTATGTATCTCGGGCAAGTGCACGTGCCCTATAGCAAAAACCTCTCTAAAAAAATTTAAAAAAAAAAAAAGAAGAAAGAAAAGAAAAGAAAGAAAGAATGGGAAGATACATTCAAAGTGTTAAATGAAAAACAATTTCAACCAAGACTACTATAACTAGCAAGATGATTATCCTTTAAGTAGGAAGAAGAGATGAAAACATTCTTGAATAAACAAAGCCTGAAAGAATTTACCAACACCAAACCAGCTCTTCAAGAAGTTCTGAAAGGGAGTGCTAAAACAGGAAAACTAAAAAGAGATAGACAGAAATAAGAGAACAAAAAACAATCAAGAAAATGGCCAACTTAATAGTAGGGACATGTAAAATTTAATTTAATTTAAAAACCTCCAAATAGAAGCATAAAAAAAAAAACATAAAAAGACCCTCTCCCTGGGCACATAATGCCCAGATTGTTTAAAATAAAAAATTATCCTATAGAGCTAACATCAGAGCTCTCAAGTGAAACAATGAAAGCAAGGAAAGAAAGGGAAGATATATACAAAATGCTAAAAGAAAAACAATTTCAACCAAGAATTACACACCTACCAACACAAATCTTCAAATGGGAAGAACAAATAAATCATTCTAAGAAAAACAAAAACTTAAATAATTCTCCAACACTAGACCAGCTCTTCAAAAAGAAAAAATAAAATTTAAAAGGATGGCAGGGAAAGTCTACAAATATCAATAAAATATCAGTAACTTTGAATGTTAATAGATTAAATTCTACAATTAAAAGGCACAAACTGGGAACTAGCAGATAGTGCAATGGTTATGCCACTGGACTCCCATGTAGTCAACCACAGTTCGAATCCCAGACCCAGCAGCTTAAACTCACACTGGGTGCATGTGTATGCATGCCCAAAATCTCAAAAGGAGACTGGAAGAAAAGGGATTGTGGCATGGCCATTCCTCCTGGGTGGGGGGGGATTTCTCACTTTCTTTTTCACTGTCTCTCTCTGTCTGTCTGGCAATTGCATGCACTCTATAGAAAAAAAGTCTCTCTAAAACAAAAGAAGACACAGACTGGTTGAATGGATATAAATAAAAAGAAGCTCTCCACATATTGTGTACAAGAAACACACCTCATGGACAAAAATAAAAATAGACTGAACATGAAGGACTGGAAAAACATACTTTATGCAAATTTATTTTGAAATAAATAAAAGATGGAGTTGTGATATTGATATTAGGCAATCTAGACTTTAATACAAAAACTGAAAGAAGAGACAAAGAAGGACACTACATCATACTAAAAGGACTAATTCACCAAGACAATAAAATACAAATATCTATGCACTAACACTGCAGCATCCAAATATGTGAAAGAATGGCTGCTACATCTAAAGAAGAAATAAAATGCAACACAATAATTGTTGATGATCTCAGCATTCCACTGTCTCAATGAAACAGATCATCCAGACAAAAAAAGAGCAAGGAGATGAATGATCTAAAGGATACCATAAACCAAGTGGACTTGATAAACATCTATACAGTTTTCATTCAATAATCACCAGTGTACATTTTTCTCACCCAACATGGAACATTTTTGAAGATTGACCACATAACAGGGCATAAAACAAGCCTTTACAGATCTAAAGGCATAGAAAATATATACAGCATATTCTCCAATCACAATAGATTTAAACTTGAAATGAATTACAGAAAAAACACTCAGAAATACAAAAGCACATGGATACTAAACAACCTACTTCTGAATGACTTTACAACCACTGAAGAAATTAAGACTGAAATCAAAAGATTAATTAATAAAAAGCACATAAATTTCTATAACCTATGGGACAGAGCAAAAGCAGTCATAAGAGGGAAATTCATAGCAAAGAGTGCTCTCATGAAAAAAAAAATGGGAAGGTGGCAAATGGACAACCTAATAATACATCTCAGAGTACTTGAAAAATGGCAAAAAAAAAAGAACCCAAAAAGTAACAAGAGAAATGAAATAATAAAGATTTGAGCAGAAATAAATGATATAGAGAATAAACAAAGAAAAAGTGAAAATAAATGAAACCAACAGCTGGTTCTTTGAGAAGACAAACAAAATTATATACTATTAAGTACTAATTAAAAAGTAGAGAGAAAGGAACCACATAAATCTAATCAGTAATGAAGAACACACTATTACAACAAACATAACAGAATAAAAAAAGATCATAAGAGAATACTATAAGCAATTATATGCCAACAAACAAGTAATTGAATGAGATGGACAATTTTCTGGAACATGTAGTCTACTAAAATTGAATCAGGAATATATAGAAACCCTGAATATGAAATTAAATAAGTAATAGTCTCCCAACAAAGAAAAGCCCAGCTCTCAATGAATTCTGCAAAACTGAAAAAATTGAATATGATACACAAAAATGGAAAGACATCCCATATTCCTAGATTGGAAGAATCAACATAATCAAAATATTAATTCTGCACAAATTAGTTTATAAATTCAATGTCATTCTAGTCAAATTGGTTGAGACATTCTTTACCATAAATAGAAAAAATATTTCTAATTGTCTGGAATTATAAAAGGCTCCATATAACCAAGGCAGTATTGTACAAAAAGAACAAAGTTGGAAGCATCTCACTACTCAATCTCAAAATAAATTATAAACCAGTGATAGTCAAAGCAGCATGGTACAGGCACAAAAGTAGATAGGTAGACCAATGAAACAGAACAGAAAACCCAGAAATAAACTCCAAAACATACAACCAAATTATTTTTTATCACAAAGGGCACAAGACAATTCAGTGGAGAAAATTAATTTATTCAACAAATGGTACTGGGCGTTCTGGATGTCCACCAGCACAAAAATAAATCTTGACAATTATCTTTCACCATTAACAAAAATCAACTCAAAATTGATCAAAGATCTAAATGTAAAGCCTCAAACTATAAAACTACTTATGGAAAACACAGCAGAAACTCTTAAAGACATTGAAGTAGAAAAAGATTTTTTAAAATAAGATCCCTAGAGCACAGGCAATGATTCCTAAATAGACAAGTTGGATTATATCAAGCTAAAAATCTTCTGCATAGCAATGGAAACAATAATTAAAGTGAAGAGACAACCCTCAGAATGGGAGAAAATATTTGCAAGCTATGTTTCAGATGCAGGATTGATAACCAGAATGCATAGGGAACTCAAGCAGCTCAGCCACAGAAAAAAAGAACAATCTAATTTTAAAAGGGTAAATGAGCTGAACAGACAACTCTCTAAACATACAAATGACTAAAATACATATGAAAAAATGTTCATCATCTCTTACTCTAAAGGAAATGCAAATAAAAACTATAATACCACTTAACTCCATTCATAATGGCTTTGATCAAGGAAATGAAGAATGACAAGTGCTGGTGAGGCCGTGGTGAAAAGGGAATCCTACACTGCTGGAGAAAATGTACATTGTACAGCCACTATAAAAAACAATATGAAGATTACTCAAAAACCTACAAATAGAATATTATATGATCCAGTTATCCTACCCTTTGGTATTTACACAAAGGATATGAAAATAATCAGTCAAAAAGACACGTACATATTCATGTTTATTGCAGCATTAGTCACAATTGCCAAGATATGAAATCAACCTGACTGCTCTAAAACTAATGACTATTGAAAAAATGTGACACACGTACACTATAGAATATTACTCAGCCATAAAGAACAATGAGACTCTGTCATTTGATACAAAGTGAATGGTCATAGAAGATTTAATGCTAAGTGAAATAAGTCAGAATATGAAAGGTGAACACTGAATATCCCTGTTTAATATATACCAAATGACTGTACCCCATGGGAGAAATGGAAAGAGGTGAAGACATGACAATAGGGAGACAAGCATAGATGCCAAAGGCTATATGGGAGGGGTATTGATAGTAGAGAGTAGTTAGGAAGAGCACAGAAAGGAAATAGTTAACAGACACAAGAATGTAAAGTTCTCCTTTCAAAATGATTTTATGGTAATATCCTTGATTTGATTGTCACATACTGCATGCCTATTTTGAAAAATCATATTGTGCACTATAGAGATGTATAATGATTAAATATAAATAAGAAATCAAACAAACAACTGCAGCAAGCCATAGTAACAACAAATTCTAAGGTTAAGGAGAGAATCTGATTTCCAGAGTGACCACATTATATTATTTAAAAGTGCAGTCTTCAACAAAAAATAAATTATGAAACATGCAAGGAAATAAGAATGGTCCATACACAGAGAAAGTAATAAATAGAAATTGTCCTAGGCTGAAACTCAAAAATTGGACTTACTATGAAAAAACCTATAACCAGTTATTTTAAATATATTCAAAGACTCAAGGGAAATCATATCAAAAGAGTTAATGAAAGTATAAGAATAAAGACCGATTACAAAAAAGGAACCAAATAGAAAGTTGGGATTTGAAAAGTGCAACAACTGAAAGGAATGTTCTCTAATGGGGATTAATAACAGGTTTTAGTACATTAGACAAAGAATCAGCAAAGTTGAAGACTGGCCAGTTGAGATGATCTAGTCTGAGAAACATTAAAAAAAAGAATGAAGAAACATGAATAGAACCTGAGACACCTGTGGGATACTCTTAGGTATACAATTTCTTTGGGGGGTGATGATAATGTCCTGGAATTAGATAATAGTGATGATTGCACAACTCTGTGGATACACTAAAGACCACTGATGTGTACACTTTAAAATGGTAATTTTGCTGGTATGTAAATTATATCTTGATAAAATTAAATTAATTTATATAAAGGAAAAGAGTAAATGGTTTCAAATTATAGCACCTACAGTCACTGAAATACATCTTAGTAGATGTATCTTCTTTTTCCCTTTAATTTATTTATTTTTCATTTCATTTTCTTCCATACATTCAATCACATTATTATTTGTCTTACAAAATGGATATTTCAACAGGTGAACATTTCTCCCTAGTACTGTTGATAAAACTACGAAATATCTTCAACATATAATACCA
>NW_006208406.1:528361-533228 GCF_000334495.1 Tupaia belangeri chinensis
TTTGGGTAGATACCAAGGAGTGGAATTGCTGGATCATATGGTAGTTCTATTTGTAGATTTTTGAGGAATCTCCAAATTGTTCTCCACAGTGGTTGAACCAATTTACATTCCCACCAGCAGTGTAAGAGAGTTCCCTTTTCACCACACCTCAGCCAGCACTTATCATTTTTTGTTTTTTTAATCCTAGACATTCTGACTGGGGTTAGGTGATATCTCATTGTTGTTTTGTTTGTTTGTTTGTTTTTTGTTTTTCTGAAAGGTTTTCGCTATAGGGCGCGTATGCTCACCAGACAGACAGACAGACAGAAAGTGAGAAATCACCCCCACGGGGGATGGTCACGCTGCAATCCCTTCTCCTCCATTCTCCTCTCGGGATCTTGGGCACGCACGCACACGCGCCCAGTGTGAGTTTTAAGTCACCGGGTCCAGGACGCAAACCACGGTCGACTATGTGGAAGTCCAGTGAGATAGCCATTACGCTAACTGCTGGTTCCCTCATTGTTGTTTTGATCTGCATTTCTCTTACAATGAGGGATATTGAGCATCTTTTCATATGCCTTTTAGCTATGCGTATGTTATCTTTAGAGAGTGGTTTTTTCAACTCATTCTCCCATCTTTTAATAGGATTGATTGTCTTTTTCTGGAACAGCTGCTTGAGTTCCTTGTGAATTCTTTTCCCACTCTACTGCAGGTTTCTCTGACTTGTATACCTGTACAGTGTATACCTAGTTTGTTGTTGTCATCATGTTTTTCCTTTCTGTTTTCTCTTTTGGAGAATAAAATTGAGAAAATATAAAAGGAAATGTATCAAGAATAATGACAATTATGCTTTGTATTAACTTAGCATTTGTCAATTACATGATGCTTTTGCATTTATTCATTAACTTAAATCCTCCCTGTGAGAAAGGTACACTGTCATGTTTTCACAGGTGAGGATCAGAAAGAAATGTGACTTGACTGTTCCAGGATCACACAGCTGGTAATGGTTTAGCAGGGATCCAATCCAGGTCTTCTGACTGCACAGACTTAACTCCTTTTTTTTTTTCCCCCAGAAGAGAGTTTTCCAGCCTTGCCCACTCCCTAGAACCAGTATTAGAGTTCTTCCCTAGAGGTAAGGTGGGTGAGCCACATGGTAGTTTTACTGAAACAAAATTTGGGGTTCCAGAATGCACAAAAGCAAGCGTTAGTTCCTGCAGACATAGCAACTCTTTTCTGGGTTTTGAGTAAAAGTAGTTCTTCTTGGTTGAAAAGAACTGCAGCAGTAGCAAATCACTGTTTAACATGGCAAAGAAAGGGTCTCCCAGTTTCACAAAGACAAGATTTGATGTTACTATTTCCAAACAAAACTGAACAAAAATCTAGCAAAATTACACAGTGCAACAGTGCAATCAAGTGGCCAGAAAGGAAAAATAACTAATGCCTAAAGAAATTGTTTCCAAGAGCAAAATTCTAATAGATGTGCTCAATGAAAATTATTCATATCACCCTGACTCCCCTCTTTGCCAGGTAAGCAGATTCAAGTGCCATACTTTTAACTCAGGATACTTCTTAAAAAAAAACTTGATACTTTCTCAGATCATTCTTTCAGGATTTTTCTCAAGAAGCTATGTGCAATTTCATCTCAGGGTCATTGTCTTGTTTGTCCTCTATTTGGAATGCTCTTTCCTCAGATCCTTTGATGGTGTATAATCCTTTTTACTTGGATATTAGCAGAAATGTCATTACCTCCAAAAACTCTTTCCTATGCACTACATCTAAAGTAGCTACCCACCCTATAAGTTACTCTCTGTAAAATACAAGTTTCATTTTTCTTCATATCCCTTTTCACATAGGAAATATCTTACTTATTCACTTATTTTCTTGATTATTACTTTTTCTCCCCACAATTCACATATTCAGGAGTGAAATTCATAAGAGTGAGATATGGCTTGTCTTCTTTCCTACAAAATGCCAGCATCAGGAACAGGCCAGAGTAGAACTTCCTGTACAACTTGTGCTACTTAGTTGAATGGATGGACAAATGCGTAGAGAGATAGGTAGAAGGAAGGACAGAAAAACAAAGGAAGAAAAAAAACAATATATCTGTTGGCCCAAATGACACTGTCTACATTTGCAATTCTAAGGTCAACATTTGGGTTCTATTTCTTTTTTTTTTTTTTAAGATAGTGATTTTGGACACATCTGCTATCAGTTAATATGTTTGAAAACTACCAAAATCTTTTTCCAAAGTGCAAAATTACCCCAGGTATTGTTCACAGGCTGTGGTTTCTGTTAAAATTTATCTATGCTCCTAAAGCTGCTATTTATACAAGAAGTCCCTGGTATTTTCCAGTATAAACTGAGAGTATTTATTTATACTAAAATACAGAAGATCTCTGGCAACAGTAGAGAATGAACAGTAGCCTACTGAATATGGCAGTTTTCTAGAATTAAAGTCCTCTCTTGCAGTAATTTGCTCATGATTTAAACCTAAGTGTTGATCTTGTACATGTGGGTTCTTCAATATATCTTATTAACAATGCATATTTAAATAAAATCAAACCTGTAGGCAAAGTTCCCATAAATGGCATTTTGCAGGGTCCTTTTCTTCCCAAGAGAACTAAAGTTAATCTACTATTGATGTTGAATTATGTTCTCATTCACATATAAATAGCTTTGGCAGGTCACAGAGGAGGTGACATTGCTAAGGAACTCTGCAGCGCCTCCTCAAATTGTCACACCACTATCTTAAAAGACAAGCAGATATTTTATAGCAACTGTGTCAAAGAAACTTTCAAGTTTCTATTTAGAGCCTCAGCTACTATATCGGATAATTAGATGAGAAAATTTGCCCTTTCATGCAAATAAAGATGATGGAGTTTTCCAGCAGTGAATTGCACAGCAAATCTGGGTGAGAGTTCCCCTTCAGAGTTTCTAGTAATGAAAGAAAACTCATTTAGACTTCCTACCATGTAGAGTTTTCAGGAAAGATTCAGGAAAAGCCACATAAACCTGCAAAGATGGTATTTATAGCCACAGGACTGAAGTACCCTCTAATCTAATGACAGCCATTCTGGCTTCACTGTAAGCACTCCTGAATTCCTTTTTAGCCTGCATTCAAAATTATAACATCTGCCTTTTCCCCCCACCAAGTAAATATGAATTATGAAATTATGAATACATCCACATTCATGTCAGTTCAGCTATTCTTAGCACTCATGCATTCATTCTTTTGCCCAATTAACATTCACTAAGTATCTACTGAGTACTTAGCTTCCACTGAGCCAGAGGAGGGAAGCAATTTTTTTTTTGAGAGGTTTTTGCAGAGAGACAGAGAGACAGAAAGCGAGAAATCACCCCCCAGAGTGGATGGTCACACTGCAATCCCTTCTCCTCCATTCTCCTCTCAGGATCTTGGGCACGTACACACATGCGCCCGGCATGAGTTTGAAGCCACCGGGTGCGGGACATGAACCGCGGTCGACTATGTGGGAGTCCAGCAACACAGCCATTACACTAACTGCTGGTTCTCGGGGAGGGAAGCAATATTGAGATGATGTACCAGCTTCACAGAATCACACAAAGAGGAATGTGACTGAAAAAAAAAAAAAAATGGAGCCAGCCTAGTGTGTTTTGTTTTGTTTTGTTTTGTTTTTGCCAGCCTAGTGGTTAAAGGAGTTAGATTTCACATGGCTTACTGAGGTCCAAATCTTGTCTTCTTTGGCCACTTGAAAAATGTGTTGGGCTCATGTTTTGCGCATGCATGGCCAAAATCTCAACAGAATGGAGAAATGAAGGAAAAGGAATGTGCATGCCGCATTGAGAATGCTTGCTTGTTCCTTCTCTCCCTGTCTCTCTCTCTCTCTCTCTCTCTCTCTATCTCTCTCTCTCACTTCCCCCCCCATCTATCTCTGGTGTGCACATGACCCTCCGGCAATTAAAAAATTTTTTCAAAGCATAGCAATAAAGAGCTCCAACTGCTCATTACATGAATTTGCTAAGTGCCTTAAATTCTCTAAGTCTCAGTTTTCTCATCTATAAAACGGAGGTGCTAGTAGACTCTACCACATAAGGATGCTATAATCTGTGTAAACTCTTCAGAATATACCCACACTATGGTAAACACCTAATAAGCTGGGAAGTTCAAAGGTTCAGAGGAGAGAGAGGGAGTATTTCTGCGATCCTCTAGTCTCCATAGGTTTTTGCCATAAGGCAAGTGCCACCACAACTGAGAGGGAATATTTCCAGGAAACAATGGTCACACAGCTGGTGAGCAATGCAACAAAGACTTCATGGATGTCTGGCAAGTGGGACGAGTCATATCCTAGCTCCAGGACTCGATCCCCTAATTTTTTAGATTATGAAGTTAAATTAGACTGGATTCCATTTAGTCACTACTTTCTGTTGTATGATTTAGATCATAAAAGATAAAACAATATTTGGGCTTACAGAGATAAAGGATGAAAGATTAGCCCTTGTGAAGATTAGAAGGGAGTGTTCTTCAATTAGAAAAATCACTCTTTTAGGGAACCAGCAGTTAGTGTAATGGCTATGTCGCTGGACTCCCACGTAGTCCACCGCGGTTCACATCCCAGACCTGGTAGCTTAAAACTCATGCCAGGCGGGGAACCAGCAGTTAGCATAATGGCTATGTCACTGGATTCCCACGTAGTCGACCGCGGTTCGTGTCCCGGACCCGGTGGCTTAAAACTCACGCCGGGCGCGTGTGCGTGCGTGCCCAAGATCCCGAGAGGAGAATGGAGGAGAAGGGATTGCGGCGTGACCATCCCCCCTGGGGGGTGATTTCTCACTTTCTGTCTCTATGTCTCTCTCTGTCTGTCTGGCGAGCGCACGCGCCCTACAGTGAAAATCTCTCCAAAAAAAAAAA
>NW_006208406.1:534529-562367 GCF_000334495.1 Tupaia belangeri chinensis
GGCGCGTGTGCGTGCGTGCCCAAGATCCCGAGAGGAGAATGGAGGAGAAGGGATTGCGGCGTGACCATCCCCTCTGGGGGGTGATTTCTCGCTTTCTGTCTCTCTGTCTCTCTCTGTCTGTCTGGTGAGCGCATGCGCCCTATAGCGAAAACCTCTAAAAAAAAAAAAAAGAAGAAGAAAAAGAAAAATCACCCTTTTGACCACTATCCATGAACCATTTAACTCAGCAATTGCTTCATAGGCACCTACTGTGTGTCTAGGAGACATGATTAAAATATTTCACCACCAGGTATAAGTTTTTACTTAATTACATGAATGGATATTGGCAAAGGTGCTGAGGCAGGGGCCAGAGGCCTTTTCTGGGCCAGCTTTACCTAAAAGAGGAATCTTGGTAAGGCCTTGGGGATGGAGCTGGCAGCCAGGACAAGAAGGGGAGTGGTGCTTTGATAGCTCAGGGTCCCAGCTTATTACTAATCACTACAGAAGGATCTCAACATATCAAAGTTGAATGTAATTCAGTCCTTATCTCCAAGGATCTCTCAGGCAAGCAATGCTCCCATCAGCAAGTAAGTTCACCATAGGAATTGTGATAAGGTTCAGTGAAACCGGAGAGCCCAAAAGAGGCAAGGGTCAACTCCGTCCAAGCTGCCAGGGAAATAAGAACAGCCACAATTCCTTCCAGGTCCACTTCTGACTCAAGCATGGCTACAGGGGAAAGAGACAGATTTTCCTCTGTGCCAAGCCACATAGCAGCCTGACAGCTAAGGACCAGCTGTCACAAACATAAATGCAAGTTGAAAATGGTGGGGCTAGGATTGCATGCTTGCAGGTCTAAGGCGACAGACCGTCCATGTCAGGAATACCCCTAACTCTGAGATTCGTAATCTATACTAGTTTCAATAGCTCCGCAGTAGGATTAAACTCCCATTGTCCTCAGTGTTGATTGGTTTGATGACACACATTTTGTTGTCTGCTTTCCCTTCCTCATATCTCTTCCTCATGTCCCTATTGATGCTTCCTGGAGCCACCTCCCAAATAAATGACTTGTACTTAATTCCTTGTCTCAGGGTCTACACTTAGGAGCAAGCCAGTTTAAGCCAAGAGTCAATTTTTCATTTTGAATCATAAAGTATAGGCTCTAAATAACTCATAGCACAGAATAATAGTAATTAGAAAAGGCAGATATTACTCTCAGAAGTAGAAAACTGTCCTTGATTTTGAAGAAAGCAAGCCAGGGTATCAGAACCTTAAGATTATCTGCCAAGGGAACCAGCAGTTAGCGTAATGGCTATGTCGCTGGACTCCCACATAGTCGACCGTGGTTCACGTCCCGGACCTGGTGGCTTCAAACTCACGCCGGGCGCGTGTGCGTGCGTGCCCAAGATCCTGAGAGGAAAATGGAGGAGAAGGGATTGCGGCATGACCATCCCCCCTGGGAGGTGATTTCTTGCTTTCTGTCTCTATGTCTCTCTCTGTCTGTCTGGCGAGCACACGAGCCCTATAGCGAAAACCTCTCCAAAAAAAAAAAAAAAAGATTATCTGCCAAAAATGATGCTTTGTACTTTGTCACCACCTCCCTATCCTCTGCAATGGTTCAAGTATAGAGAAAAATTAAACCTCAAGAGAGTGTGGGGGTCTCTAAGAGCAGGGTAACCTGGTCTGCCTCCTCTGGTGAGAGTCAGGGTGACCCCAGAATACCAAAAAAGAAATACATCTTCCTAGGAAATCTAGGACAACCACACCGGGCAGCCTCATAGAGATCTAATGACATAAAGGTTCCGTAACCCAAGCAGCAGGGGATCCTCGGCCCAGTGTAGGGAGAGGGACAGTCAGGTGGTTCCCATCTACCCAGATGGCAGGGTCTTGGCAGAGAGCAGAGGACCAGATAATGCATACATATCTTTTTTTCCTGGATACGACACCTTCTCTGCCTGACTCAGATCCTCCTGGCTGCACTTTCAGTTTCACAGTGGCTACAAGTGCAGCCTTAATCCATTTCAGATTGACAACATCCTGCTCAAGTGCATGCTGTGTTTCTTTCATTTTCTGCTCCAGGGCTTCTCCAAAACCTCTAGCAGAGGGAAGGAAAAAAGGTATGTGGGAACCCAGGTACATGAACACAGGAAGCAGCCTAGAAGTATGAGGGAGTTATCCCTACCAATAAAAAAAAATACTTGACCAGTGGGAAAGAGAACAATGGGGAAATGGTCAATCCTCATATGGACAGTTCTGACAGACCTTCCCTATATTCTTCAGAGCGTCCTGATAGGCTTGAGCTCTAGTTACTCCCAGTGTGATCAACTCAACACACCATACTCAGATCCCAGTAACGCTGGAATTGTTACTTGTTCCTTGGGTTTGGCTTCCAAATAAACCACTTGCACACAAGTTCTTATCTCAGGTCTGCTTCCAGGGGAGACATGCTCAGAAGAGGCCAGGTCGACAATTACTGAAGACTTGTTCTCTCAGCACTAGAAAAGTCCCTTAGGACTAGTGCAAAAATCCTGATTGATTGAAATTTCACCCATAAAAATAGGTCTCACAAAAGAAATTAAGTTTAGCTATAAAAAAAAAAATACACAAATTTGCATTTCTTCAACCCAAGATTTTCAACCTAAGGATAAAAAAGGATGTGGTTCCCACTAATCAATCCCATGCAGGGCCAGGTGGACAGTTAGGTTTTTGAGAAGAACTGAAATGCCTTGACCCAACCTTTCCTTCACAGATGACCACAATTTGCTGAGTAGCCCACATCTCCACATCCCTATAAAGGAGCACTTGAGGATATTCTCCAGGTAATTATAGATAAAAGATATGTTAATGAAGCAGGCAGATCAAGGGGCATTGTTGTTTCCACACTGTAAAAAAAAAAAAAAAAAAAAAAAAAAAAATTGACCGTGCTATTTCCCTTTACTCATGTCCAGAGCTTACATATGAGCAAGTGTCCAAAAGGTAAAGGGATTCTCCATCTCTGGAGGTTGAACTATGTTTGGTATCGGCCAGTCATAATTATTTCATTCACCTATCTGAGACTGCCTCCTTATTTGTAAAATGAAGGTCTCGTTAGTGCCCACAGCTACGTAGGACAGAAACTGACAGAATGCATGAAAAGATGCAAAGTGCTTAGTAGTTGCATGACACAGAATGAATACACAACTCACGTTAAATGTGATTGTTTTTTAAACCATCTCTCCATCCATCCCTTGTGAAGCCTACCTTAGTATTCCCAGTAAACACTGTTCCTCCCTTCCCTAAACACACAGCTCTCTTGACAAACCACATGCCCAATTACATCTAATGTGTTCCAGATGATTGCTAGTTTTTCCCTGTGATTTCATCTCTAATAACATCAGACTCCCTCCAGTATCAGACCCATCTGCACATCACCCACAGCTCCTCACTGAGTTCTAGGTGCACACTAAAATCAGTGATTCAGTTCTCTTGATTCCTTCCCAGATAGAAAAGGATGTAGGGGATAAATCATGGGAAAACATTCATTTTTTTCTAGATAACAAGCACTGGATTTATACAGTCTCTATTTGAGATTATTCTCAGTGTATTCTTCAGCAGACTATAGTAATAGTACAGATAATAGCAACTTCAAAAAGGTTCTTTCTTGGGGTCACCAGGTGTCATGGTGGTTAAGGCACTGGATTCTTACATGGCTGACTACAGTTCGAGTCCTGGACCTAGCAGCTTGAATATCACTCCAAGCCCATATGCATGCATGCCCAAAATCCCAAAAGAAGGATGGAGAAAAAAAGGATTGCAGCATGGCCAATTCTTCATAGGGGGCAGGAGTGATTTCTTACTTTCCTGTCTCTATCTTTCCATCTCTGATGGCGGCACATGCCTTATAGCAAAACTAAAATCAAAAAACATTTCTTGCAATTCAGCCACAAAGATAAACACTTTCCTGCTCTCATGTCTCCTAATTCTAGCTATGTTACTGTAACTGCTGAGTGAAGGTCCCCAAGATTTTCCTGTGAGACCCTTGAGTCCTAAGTATAAAAGAAGAGCTTAAAGTTAAACAGTGCTGCATGTCAGGCCTCAATGCGAGTTTTCTAGAGGTAGCCATTGAATTTTCCAGAGCCCATAACTCAAGAAGGAAGGTAGAATGATCTCACATTCTGTGGTGGACACCACCTGAGTTTAGTTATCCAGCTAACTGCCAGCATTTTGATTTTCTTTTTGAGAACCACCTCTCCCCCTTCTTACCCATGTGGATGGAATCTCCTCCCCTCACATGTTTAGATACATGACAAAAGCCAAGCCAGTATGACTCAATGTAAGGGTTTTAATCCAGAAAAACACTCCTTTCCTTGTAACCTGGAGTGTGCAGAGAAAACTGCTAGAAAGGGGCAGCCTGTGAATAAAGCCAAGGTACAGAAAGCACAGGAGCGAGAGAACCAAAAGAACATTTTCAGTTATGTTTGCAATCAGAATCCCTTTAACACTTTCTCATAAATGTTTGATAGACAATTTGAACTGTTTTTAGACGGTTCATAGTTTTTAAGGGGCTTCCTGTCACTTGCAATTTAGAGAGCTTGAGTGACAAAACTTCTGAACACATGAATAGAAACTGATAACAATTTATTACAAAATTACCCTTTCTTTTTAAAAAGTAATCTCATACGTATTGTTTCATTTCACCCTTGAAATGGCAGGTCATGAGTTATAACCCTTATTTTACAGAGGAGGAACCTGAGGGCCACAAGATGCTTTGAGTTGTATAGGATCACTTGGTGTCAGTTAAAGAACCAGCCCCACTGCAGAGCTGCTTGTATGCATTCATGGTCACCCCAGTAACCTCCACAAAGCATCACCTTCAAGCTTTATAAGGTCAGGATAAATTTTTTCCTTATCAGTAACACTACTCAAAGCACCATTTTTGTATTATGGCAACTGTGTCAAGATAAAGCACAGGTGAAATCTTTTTGGAAAGCAACTTCTTTCCCCAACAGACTTTTCTTATAACTATGCGTGCTCTGCAATGCTTAACTTACTGATTTCATGAACTCGCTGGAAGAATAAGAGGATTAGTAAGAGATTAGTTTAGACATCTTGAATCTCTAAAGAAAAAAAAATAAATAATAGTCATTTTTTAAGCTCCTCAAGATTCAGCCACAGGGGCAAGGGGTAAAGAAAAGAGTCAAATATCTGTCCAATGCTTTGTTTTACTATCATTTGTGGCTTTAAATATGCTATAGAAAAGATTTTACAGATCTTAAGGTAACTGCTAAATGTATCTTGAACCACTCTGTTCAAAACTAGTCTTCAGGGAATTGTTTTTTGTTTTTTTTTTGGTTTTTATTTTGTTTGTTTGTTTTTTCTGTTTCAGAGGCTCTATAGACTTCAACGACTTCAGAAATGAAGAGATTTCGGGACTAGCAGCGTACTGGCTATGTCACTGGACTCCCTCGTGTTCAATCATGGTTCGAGTCCCAGACCCGGTGGCTTAAACTCACACTGGGCGCATGTGCATGCGCACCCAGGATCCCGAGAGGAGAATGGAGGAGAAGGGATTGCGGCGTGGCCATCCACCCTGGGGGTGGGGGGGGGTGATTTCTCACTTTCTATCTCTCTGTCTCTCTCTCTCTGTCTGGCAAGCACATGCGCCCTATAGCAAAAATCCTCTACCACCCCCCCAAAAAAATAGCAGCATTTGAATTGATAACAATAAGAAGAGGAAATGTTTTCAAAGATTAAATAATGAGCTATTGTTTTATTTTCTCCTTTTTTCCCTATTTTGTAAAAGTGGAATATGTAAATACATTGCTTTTATAACAAAAAATAAATGTGCTAAAAATATTTTCAACATCTGCTCTACTAAGAAGGTTACTGGAAAGAATAAATTATATAATTGGTGTGAAAGTATTTTGTCCTGCTAAAATGTGGTCTGTGGGTAAGAGATCATTATGATCAATGTTAAATTACGTTTAGTTCCAACCCACTTATTTTAAGTCAAGCACTGCCATCTCATTTTTTTCTTTTCTGAAATTAAACTAAAAGCATGAAGGCAGATTCTCACCCAATTCCATATTTAATTAAGCTTTTAAGATACATTCCTCTCTTGTAGGTTTGATTAACTGCAATTCACCAGAGGCTTATCCTTCTATAGAAAAAAATACAGGATATAATTCTTTATGGTTACAACATCTGTGATTAAAAGGATTTGAGTAAGTAACATATGCTTTCATAGCACCATGAAGCAGCTCCTCCAAGCATTTCCCCACTCAGAGCCAGCACATAAATCGATGCTCAGCAGTGAATCCCTGAAATTCAAAATGAGTCAAAATGCTTAGAGTGGTTTCCACATCATGGGGTCAAAAAGGATGAGATCAGCAGAGTGAGCCCACTAAAACCTGCTAGGTATCTGTGCAGGACTGTTGAATCCAGCATCCTGAGATTTCTCCATCCAGGGTGCCTTTGTTTTTTCACCATGCCCTACCATGCTTTTTTACCTCCAAGCATCTTAGCAGCTTTAAATATATTTATCATAACAGTTCATTTTTTACATAAATAATGCCAGTCCAAACAGTATCCAAATATTTAGGTTTTACCTAAAAGCAGGAGTCCAGGAGTGGGGAAATGTAGAAATGAGTGCTCCTTTGCCATTTCCTACCAGGTACAATTCACACTATTTCAAATATTTTATGCTTAACACCATCTAGGAAATAAAAGCACTAGCTTTTTTTGTTTCTCTTTTAATATTTTTAGAAAAATGGAGTCGATTACTTTCAAACCAGTAAGCTAGCTGTCTAGTCAGCAAATGTGCTAAGCTACATGTTTGGCAGTGCTGTGTAGGTTATAAGAGAAGGAATGTACATGGTCTTTGCCAGAAGTTGATACTTGTTTTTCAGAAAAATCATAACATATTTTTTCTGTTTGTGCATGCAAAAATGGTTTATGACTTTTCAGGCAACCTAATAGTTTAGCAAAAACAAGCAAACAAAAATGCTCACCTATAAAATAAAAGAAAATAGAACGTAGTATTGCGGGACTTTACTCTCATCATTTGTCACTTGAGGAAAAGTCAATATTAGAAAAGAATGGAAGAATCATGGAAGGCTTTATGGAAGAGGCAGCAATGAAGTGGGGGCAAAGGATGGGGGCATAGGAGGGTTTGGCCAAACAGAAAGGATGGTACATGAGGATCAATCTGAAGAAAGAGGAGTAGGTATAAGCATGGAGAAGTGGGAGAAAATTCTAAAGAGGAGAAAGATTGTTAATTAAAGACACTCAGGAGACTAGACTGAATGTGAAATGTATGTCAAAATACCCCTGGGAATTTCTTTCTTAGATGAAATCTCTGTTCTCAGTTTCATACCAGGAACAGATTGGCCATACTAAAACATTGGAAGGATAAATGTGTTCCAGCCTTGAAAGTCAAGGCACAAGTGGCCTTAGGACAAAGAAAAACATCATAGTTGCCAAAAGGCTGGCAGGTACACTAGTAAGTTCTTCACTAAAATTATCTTGAATTATTCTGAAACTGTACCTTGCATGTGAAGCATCTTCCTGCATGCAAAGGAAATGCAAGCTTTCTTCATTCTCATACTAACCTCCCTCCCAGGCTACAATCTTGCTAAGAAAAGCTTACCAGACCAAATAGCACTAGGGAAACTTTAGAGAAGTGAGGTCTCTTGACCAAAGAATGCCATCTGCTAAATGCTTCTTATGCTTACTCAGATAAAAAGCAAGTAGCAAAGATGGACGACTGGAAACATCCATTCAAGTATGGCTCCGGAAAGAAAGGCTAATTAATGCCTGATAATTCAGTGGAGGAGTGAGACGAGAATGACATAGTGCAAGAAAAAGACAGCAAAGACTTCAAGTATACATCATTTCTACTGGGAAATATAAAGAGGAGTCAATCACCTAAAGCTGGTGAGGCTCCAGAAGAGCTCTCCTTTTTCCCCTCTGGAGGAGGAAGTGAGAAACTCCTAGGAAATTCTGAATCTCACACTTCCACCATGGATTCCAGCACTCCCTACCCACAGAATCACAATGAAACTGGCACAGCCAATATATGTGTATGTACATAAGCATTCATCTTTAGAAAAAAAAAATGGATTTTCCAAGTTATCCCCACCCAGAGCAGCAAGAGTGCTACACCATTCTGTGAGCCAACCAGCAAATGAAGTTCCATTTACGATCAAGAATCCACAGACAGTAGGAGCAGAGGATCCCAACAGAGAACACTCATATCCCAACAGAGACCAAGGAATTTGGTCACTACCCATTATCTGGCAGTCAGGGCAGGCCTGTACCCTCCCTTCCATCAGACTCAAGTCCAGGGGAATGGCTACTTGCCTCAACTGACAGCGCTTGCAGCATAGCTCTTTTGGACTTCCTCGAACTGTAAGTGAGGGCAAAGAGGAGGAACATCGGACAGAGAGGAGGATACTAGAGATCCCCTTCCATGTCAGAACAGGGAAAACAGGACACCACACAAGACCAACCTCCTCATCCTGGAGTGCACAATCTAGCCATTTAACTATCAGATGGAGTCTGTGCAACTCTCAGTAACCTCCATGAATCCCCAGGACCTATAGTTTGCATCTTTGGTAAGTACTTAACAGGGAGTTTTGTCTATGGCTGCTCATCTATGACCTTCCTAGTGCTGCATTAAGGCACAGAGTCATTCTGACTCTGGTTGGCCCATGCAGGCTATAAAGGGCCTATTTCTTATGTCTCACAGGTAGATTTATCTTTAGTCCCTCCTAAACAATGTTTCCAGGGCTGCCTTCAGTTATAGAGAGTTGTCTGCTTCTGGAAATTAGAAGCAGGTCACATAAGACTAGCTTAGATCTGAGAGGCACAGCTGGGCCCTGGACCCTGAACCCTGATGAAGTATTTTTCCAGGACCACATGCAGGTCCTGAGGGCTGAATTGCCTCACCTCCCCAGTCACCTTCCCAGGGCTACAATAAGGTTTTGAGAAAAGTGCCACCTTTGGGTGTTACATATGGGCCACCTCAGTACCTGCATTTTGGATCTCACAGATAGGTTTGCCTCCATGCCTTCCTGGATTACTTTGCCAGGGCTCCTGTGAGTCTGAACTGCCAATCTGCCTCCATGTTTCATACACAGTCTATTCAAGCCCCAGTATGATCTGAAATACTGGCTTCTAGCCCCTCTTAAACCACTTTGCCAGGGGCACACATGGAACCCAGGGCTCTTCTACTCCCACCCCTGACCTTATAAAATATACTCCAAAAAGTATTAGGAAATAGTGATTTCTCTACCAAGTGCCTTAAAATCAAAACAGAGATACAAGAAATATGGAAAAAGGATATATTTTCCCCCAAAAGAAACACAAAAGCTCCTCACCAAACACAAATGGATAAAACAAAAATCACAAAAATGTGGGGGACCAGCAGTTAGCGTAATGGCTATGTCGCTGGACTCCCACACAGTCGACTGCAGTTCGAGTCCCAGACCCAGTGGCTTAAACTCATGCTGGGCGCGTGTGCGTGCGTGCCCAAGATCTGGAGAAGAGAATGGAGGAGAAGGGATTGCGGCGTGGCCATCCCCCCTGGGGGGTGATTTCTCGCTTTCTGTCTCTATGTCTCTCTCTGTCTGTCTGGCGAGCGCACGCGCCCTACAGTGAAAAATCTCTCCAAAAAAAAAAAAAAACTCTCAAAAAAAATCACAAAAATGTCAGAGAAGAAATTCTAAATATTCATCATAACAAAATTCAATGAGATGTAAGAGAAAATAGACAATTCCAGGAGGTAAGAAAATCATTCTATAACATTAAGAAGGAACTCTATAATGACATAGGCACCCTAAAAAAGAATCCAACAGAAATCCTGAAGATATGAAATATAAGAAACCAAAACCTCTCTCAAAATATTAACAGCAGGGTCAGCAGGTGGCATGCTGGTTAGGGTGCTAGACTCCCACATGGCTGACCACAGTTCAAGTCCCAGACCTGGCAGCTTTCTTTCTTTCTCTCTCTCTCTCCCTCTGCATCTCTCTCTGGTGAGCACACATTCCCTAAACCAAATTTTAAAACAATACTAATAATAAGTAAAATAAATAAATAATTTTAAAACATTTTTAAATTTATTAGTAGCAGATAAGACCATGCAGAAGAAAGAATCTCTTACCAGAAGACAAGACTTCCAATTTAGTCCAAGTCACCAAAAATAATAACAAAATAATCATTAAAAATGAGGACAACATACAGTAAATTTTAGATACCCTTAAGTGGCCAAATAACCACATAATGGTATTCCAAAACACAAAGAAAAGTGCAAAAGCGTAGAAAAATCTCTCACTAAATACTAACTGAAAACTTTAAATCTAGAGAGACATACAGACTTCAAGGATCAGGAAATACAAAGAACATCAAATAGGTTCAACATAAGAAATTCCTCTTTAAGCAACATCACAGCCCAAATGGCAAAAAACAAAGCCAATATTCTAAAAACAGCAAGAGAGAAATGACAAGCTACTTATAAAGGATATCCCATAACAGTAACCTCAGATATCTCAACAGAGACAATACAGGCAATGAAGGAATGGGAAGACATATTTAAAATTCTGAAAGACAAAAATTCAGCCAAGAATAGTATACTGGGCAACATAGTCCTTCAAACTGGAAGAAAAAATAAAATCACTCCCAGATAAACCAAAACTGAAAGAATTCACTAACACTAGACCAACTATTCAAGAAATATTTAAGAGAATAGAATATTAGATAAACAAAAAGGGGACAAGAGAGATAAGAGAGCACAAAACAACTAAGAAAGTGACTAATAAATGGTAGGGATAAATAAGTCTGTACATATTAATAATAATGTTGAATGTTAATAGATTAAATTATCCAAATAAAAGACACAGACTGGTAAAATGGATTAAAGAACAAGAGTTTCTAGTTTCTATATACCACTTATAAAAAAAACACACTTCATTGATTAAGGACTCACATAGATTGAAAGTGAAGGGTTAGAAAAATTAATTTCATGCAAACAGAAACAAAGAAACAAAAAACTGAAGTCATGATACTGATATCAGACAAAACATAATTCAAGTTAAAACCTGTAAAAAGAGACAAAGGAGGTCACTATACAGTTCTGAAGGGATTAATTCACCAAGAAGATATAAAAACCATAAATATTAATGTGGCCCAAAACAGTCTTATATCTAAAAGCTTTCCTAGATATAAAGAGAGAAATGGGCTGCATCACACTAAATATTGGGGATTTCAACATGCAACATTCACCTACTGGGCAAATGAACTGAACAGACTATTCTCAAAGAAAGATGGATGAATGGCCAAAAAGTACATGAAAAAATGTCCAATGACTCCTATCATAGTGAGATGCAAATAAAAACAACAATGAGATATCACTTAACTCCAGTCAGAATGTCTACAATTTAAAAACAAAAACAAAGTACAAGTGCTAGTGAAGCTATGGTGAAAAAGCACCCTCCTGCCCTGTTAGTGGGAATGTAAATTAGTATGAACACTGTGGAAAACTATGTGAAGTCTCCTCAAAGATATACAACTAGAATTACCATATGACCCAGTAATCCTATTCCTTGGTATTTATCTAAAGGATTGAAAACTCAGAAAGACACTTGCACATCTATGTTTATGAAACATTATTCACAATATCTAAAACATGGAATCAACAACTGCTTAAGAACAAATGGCTAGATTGAAAAAATGTGACACATATACACTCAGTGTATACTGAATACTACCCAGTCATAAAGAACATGAAACTCTGTCATTTGATACAGAGTACATGAATATAGAAAACTTAAGGCTGAGTGGGAATAAACCAGGCTATAAAAGACAAGGATTGTACACCTTCACTCAATATACACTGAATGTCTGAATTCTGTGGCAGAAATTGAATGAAGTGAAGACATAATAATAGAGAGGACAAGTGTAGATACCAGAGACTGAATGGGAGGTGGGTGGATAGTGTGAGAAGGGCTCAAAGATAAACCATTTCAACAGATAGAGAATGTAAGGTTCTTTGTTGAAAACAATGTATATGATATTAATCCTTTATGTGATTATCACACACTACATACACACTTTGAAAAACCAAATTGTACACCACAAAAATGTACAACAATTAAACGTGAATCAGAAATTATAATGTAAAATTAGGGGAAAAAAGAAAGAAAAGCAAGTAGCATAAAACATAATCTAAGACAAGCAATTACCTTTTACAAAGAAATTTCCGGGAATATTTTTGCCTACATTTGCATTAATTCCAGTCTCCTTTTCATTCAAATCTAGACAACTAAACAAGTCTATTAGTTTTCTTAGTGATGAGCAAGAGACCTTAAAAAAGGAAAATGTCTATTATAGACATTTTAGAGAGGAGTTTTATATGTCTTAAATAGTAGGGATTAAGCCTAATTTATCTAGAATTCTAGAAATTCAGAAAGCTCATTCCTACATCAGTGTAAGAGTGTGGTTCCTTCATGCCAAATGTAGTATTTCCTACAATGACTACTTCACATGAGCTGCAGAAGTTCAGGGATGAGAAATATGAATAATAATAAGAAGAAATGACTTGACTCTATTTTTCTTTCTAGGATTAGAGTTCCAAGTGGAAATAATTTATCCCAAATATTCCCAATGGAGATATTACTACTTAATAGACATATGGAGACTGCTGAGAGTATGGTACCATCTTTGACAGGACTAATATGCAGCATACTCATGCCTGAGAAGTCCATTTTGTATGCTGTAAAGACCTACAGCAGGGACCAGCACTTGGCGTAAAGGCTATGTTGCTGGACTGCCATCTAGTCAACAGTGGTTCGAGTCCCGGACCTGGTGATTTAAACTCACGCTGGGCACATGTGCATGCATTCCCAAGATCCCAAGAGGAGAATAGAGAAGAAGGAATTGTGGTGTGGTCATCCCCCCCTTGGGGGGTGATTTCTCGCTTTCTGTCTCTGTCTCTCTCTCTCCTTCTGGCAAGCACACGCGCCCTATAGCAAAAACCTCTCCAAAAAGAAAGAAAGACTAGTAAATTGTTCCAGATTGAAGTACACTAAAAAGTCATGACAATCAAATATAATAAATAGCCCTGAATTAGATCATAGTATAGAAAAAAATTTAGAAGGCATAATTGAGATAATTCAATATTAAATTTTCTGAATTTGATAACTATGAAAGAATTGGATTTTAAAATCTTTTTGCTCTTTAAAAAGACATATTGAAACATTTAGAGTGAAGAGTAATGTTATTCAAATTTACACTTAAATTTTCACTAAAAATGTATGGCATATGCCAGTCACTACACTATTTAGATTACATGTATTGTCTCTTTAAAGACTTGCAGTAACTGCATCAAATAAGTTCTACAACTATTTCTATTTCACAAATTAGGAAAATGAATCCCAGAGAAGCTCTTACATATAATAAGTGATAGCCAAGATTGAAATGTAAACTAAGGAATCTACGTGGAAAGATTACATCTAGATGAAGCATAGAAATAAAAGATTCATTAAAGAGAGTAGAAAGGTTAGTTTCACGTTCCTTTTGTCACCCTATTCAGTACCTGCACAGGGGAGAGCGGTGATACTCCATCCAGATAGGGAAGAAAAATGAAGTAGATATCTGACTTTATCACAATTCTTACCAGCAAGACTGCCTCAATGAACCCTACTACTACACTGGCTCTTCCAAATTTAGGTTGCAGACTACTACCAGTAAACTCAAGCTCTAGGCCCAATCTAGGATCAGCCCAACTCCTATAGATTCAGTTCCGTACCTGTGGATACTGGTAGCAAGCCAGCCAAAGTCCAAAGACCCAGACACCAGACCTGCCACCATGACTCAGACTACAGACCCACCTTTACTCCAAGTCTCCATGGCCCCCAACTAAACCACCCTCATAGAACAGAATCCAGGCCTACTGACCCAATCTTAGACATATGCCTTTAGACCAAGAAGCTAGGCACAACTCCACTGACTGGCACCAGCTCAGTTGACATGGACCCAGGATTCAGGGCTGAAATCTAATGCTGACCTGTCTGCTGAGGCCTGCCCCTGTGGTCATATGCAGGCCTACTCTGGTGAATACAGGGTTTAGGCACAGCTTACACCATTCTAACCTCTATGATCCCACAAACCAGGACTGACACTGCAGACCCAAAATTGAGGCCTATCTCCAGGGGCCCTATTACCAGATCCACCCCAGTAGACCCCACACCAGATCAATCTCTGAAAACCTTAATCCAAGCCTTCATACACTGACTCAGGATTCAGGATCACTCCTGAAAGCCTAGGTGTTAGTTAGGTTCATTGACATGGCCCCAAGCTCCAGGCTTGTAAGTACTAGACCAGCCCACTGGGACCTAGGCATCAGACCAGCCTGCCTAAGAACTTCAGCAGTAAGCCCACACATGGCCCCATTAGCCAGCCTGCTCAGAACCCTGGATGGGCTGATTAATGAAATAATTCTCCTGCTAAATCCAGTCTGTTAAGACTGGAAGAGGTACTCATTTCTTCAAGTGTACAGATATCAACACGAGACCACAAGGATCACAAATAATCAAGAAACATGATACCAACAAAAGAAGAAAATAAAGCTCCAGTAACCAACCCTAAAAGAAATAGATCTCTACAAACTGCCTAACCAAAAACAAACAAACAAACAAACAAAAACAAACAAACAAACAAAAAATACATTGAGTGCAAAGAATAAAATATTCAGGAAAAACTGCAACCAAAGATCTATATGTTGTAAACTGCAAAGCAATGATGCAATAAATAGAGAAAGACAGAAATAAGTGAAAAGATACCTGGCGTTTATAAAGTGGAAAAAATAAAATGTTAAAAAATATATTGGGACCAGCAGGTGGCATGGTGGTTAAGGCACTGAACACTCTCACATGGCTGACCATGGTTCAAGTCCTGGACCTGGTGGCTTACTTTCTCACTTTCCCTCTCTCTCTTTGTCTCTCTCTGGTCAAGTTAAAATAAATTAATAAGTAAATAAAATTTAAAAAATATATTGAGCTCCATAACAGAATACCATAGAATGGGTGTCTTGAACAACATGAATGTATTTTCTCACAGTTCTAGAGGCTGAAAGTACAAGTATAAATGTGCCAATAGAGTTGATTTCTGATGAGTTCTTTTTTCTTTGGTTTACATATGACTGTCTTCTCACTATATCTTTACAGGGTCTTTCTCCTGTGTGCACATATTCCTGGTGTCTTGTTATAAGGTCAAAAATTCTATTGGATTAAGGCCCCGTTCTTATTACCTTATTTAACTTTAATTAACTTCTTAAAAATCCCTTTCTTCAAATAGGATTAGAGTGTTTGAGTTTTAACATATGGAAGAGGGGGGACAACTCAATTCATAATAAGGTAGTAAATAAAATATTTGATAAAATCCAATATTCTTCATGATAAAACACTCAACAAACTAGAAATAAAAGGAAATTTCATCAACCCTATGAAAGTCATCTATGAAAAACTCATAGCTAACCTCTTACTTAATGGTAAAAGTCTAAAAGAATTCCACTCAATGATCAGGAATATGAAAAGATAGTCTAATGTTGCCACTGCTATTCAACACTGTACTGCAAATTCTAGTGAAGGAAAGTAAGGCAGAAAAGGAAATGAAAGATCTTCAAATTGGAAAGAAAGAAAGAAATCATCTCTATTCACAGATGACAAGATTTTATATAGAGAAAATTTGAAAGAATATACACATCAAACCTACTATAGTTAATAAATTCAGCAAAGTGGCAAGATGCAAGACTATTGTAGGTTAAATGTAAACTCTAGCAAAGTTTCAACTACCTTTTTGAAGAAATAGACAAGCTGATCCTAAAATCCATATGAAGGTACCAGTGACCCCCCCATAGCCAAAACAAATCTTGAAAAAGAAAATAAAATCGAAGGACTCATACTTCTCAACTTAAAAATTTACTATAGATCTGTATAAATAATAATAAAATATAGTACTGATATAAGATGAGACATATAGATCAATCAGATGGAATAGACAGTCTATAAATAAACTCATATATCTACAGCTAGTTTTCAATAACGGTGCTTAGAGTAAACAAATGCCAAAATATGAAATTGTTCCCCTACCTCACACAAGTATATATACAAAAATTAACTCAGAATGGATCAAATAAATGTATAAAACTTCTAGAACAGGGCCAGCAGGTAGCATGGTGGTTAAGGCTCTGATCCCACATGATCAGCTCTGTAAGTTGAGTCCTGGGTCTGGCACCTTGAAAAACACACTGGGCACATGTGTTTGTGTGCGTCCAAAATCTCGAGGAGAATGGAGGAGAAGGGATTGCCATCACCCTGGGAGGTGATTTTTCAGTTTTCAACTCTCTCTGTTTCTCTCCATCTCTATTGTGAGGCCACATGTCATATAACAAAATCTAAACAAATAAAAGAAAATAAATTTTAAATAAAATATAGATGTATATCTTTATGACCTTGGATTTTGCAATTAATTCCTATATATGATGCACAAAACACAACCAACAAAAGAAAAATAAATTGGACTTCATAAACAATTAAAAATGTTGTGCATCAAAAGACAATATAATGAAAATGTAAAAAACATCCTATAGAATTGGACACAATGTTTGCAAATCATATGTCTGACAAGGAATTAATACACAGAGTAGAAAATGAACTTTAATGGGACCAGCAGCTGGCATAATGGCTATGTCGCTGGACTCCCACATAGTCGACCATGGTTCGAGTCCCGCACCTGGTGGCTTAGACTCACGCTGAGCACATGTGTCTGCATGCCCAAGATCTGGAGAGGAGAATGGAGGAGAAGGGATTGCAGCATGGTCATCCCCCCTGGGGTGGGGGGGGGGGGGTTTTTCGCTTTCTGTCTCTGTCTCTCTCTGTCTTTCTGGTGAACACATGTGCCCTATAGCAAAAACAAAGAAACAAACAAAAAAAAAGAAAAAAAACCTCTTGTTAAAAAAAAAAAGAATTTTGACTAAACAACAACAAAAAAGGATAATAGAAAAATAACCCAATTATTTAAATGGTTAAGGGACTTGAAAAAACATGTCTCCAGAGAAAATATACATATGGTCAATAAGCATATGGAGACCCCAGAAATAAACCCCAGAATATACAGCCAACAGCCAACAAATTATTGACAAACATATCAACTCAATCCAGTGGGGACAAGAAAATCTCCTTAGCAATAGTACCGGAAAGACTGGATATCCACCTGAAGAAAAATGAAACTGGACCCCTATCTCTCACCATTAACAAAAATCAACACAAAATGTATCAAAGATCTAAACCTAAGATCTCAAACTATAAAACTCCTGGTGAATAATGTAAGGGAAACTCTGGGAGACATCGGAGCAGGTGAAGACTTCTTAAGAAAGACCCCTAAAGCACAAGTAATAATTCCAAAACTAGTCAAGTTAGATTATCTTATAATTAAAAGCTTCTTTCAGTTTGTCCTGCCTGTTCAGGGACCAAAGAAAATGAATCTCTACTTTAAATCTTATCTTCCAAACCCCCAAAAGACTCAGACAGAAACCATTGAAATCTGAGGTGTGTCCTGCCATGTTCAGGGACAAAGGTGACTGAATCTCTGCTCTAAACTCCATCTCTCAGACCCCCAAAAAAGCTCAAATGGGTAGGGCAACCTTTGGCTTCTGTCTCTATCTCTCTCACACACTCTTTTTTTATTTTTTTAATTTTTAAAACACTTCTTTTCACCTCTGACCTCTGCTTTCTCTTGTTAATTTCAGAAGCCTTTTGTATGGTCTAACCTGCTTTAATACTTTCAAGGGAGGTTTTCATTTCCTGTATTAGAGCTTTCATCTCTAACTGCTCTGTTTGATTCTTTTCTTTCTTTCTTTCTTTCTTCTTTTTTAGCTATAGGGCGCATGCGCTCGCCAGAAAGAGAGAGAGACAGAAAGCAAGAAATCACCCCCCGGGGGGGAGGGGGGGGTATGGCCACACTGCAGTCCCTGTCGTGCTATGTTCTCATAGCACATAAGCATGTCACACAGTTTTCATTTTTCTTCCTTTTAAAAAAGAAAGCTCTTTTTCCCTTTTTTTGGTCATTTTTGTCTTTTTTTGGTTTCCCCTTTATTTCCTTTTCCCTTGTTTTTAACCTTACTTTGTCATTCTGCTGTTTAGCTTCCACACAATGAGTGTCTAGACAGCCTAGGTGCACAGTAGCCAAAAATCTGAATACTTTAAGGTCATAGAAATCCAAAACCCTTACTTAACCTGCTGCCCAAAGGAAGAAACTCCTCTTTATAAATCTAAACTCAGAATCTCTTTCTGTGGGTACCACATTGCAAAACACAGTAGAGGAGAGAAACTGTCACAGAATTACCTTACAGTATAGGGAAGCACATGCTCTTACACTTGCAGAAAACCTCTCTAAGCAATTAGCCAGAAATGAATATATCACCAAATAACAAAAATCCATACAAGAGAGACTACAAAATGAGCAGTAGAGAGAGGTACAGACCTACAGAGAGAGTGTAGCTCATCTCTTCCCACACGTCTCTGAACTTTCCATTGAAATCCCACAGCTCAGCCCAAGTGAACCTATTCCATAGAAACTGTGAGGCCTTTGTAATATCCAGTTCCAAAGTCAAAAGCACAGGGTTCTTGATAAGCATCAGGGAACCCGAGCTGCAGAGAGATTGCAGATAAACTCATCCCACACACCTCCGAACACTCAGAATTAAATGCAAGAAATTAGGAAGAAATGTATAACCCATCAGGTGACTGGAAACCACTGCAGAGGCACAAGAAGTATGAGAAACAAAGAAAATACCTCTCCCCCAAGGGAAAAGAACAGCCCCCTTTGTCTCCACAGACAGTACAATGGAACTCATGGAAAGGTCCAATGAAGAATTCAGAATATTCAGAGTGACAAAACTAAATGAGATGCAAGAGATGAGAAACATGAACTCCAGAAGGTGCAAGAGAAAAGAGACAATGAGTTCCAGAAGGTGAGGAAGTTCTTCCACGATCTGAAAGAAATACATACCATAAAAAAAGAATCAAACAGGGACCAGCAGTTAGCGTAATGGCTATGTCGCTGGACTCCCATGTAGTCGACCATAGTTCGCATCCCAGACTCGGGGGCTTAAACTCATGCTGGGTGCATGTGCATGCATGCCCAAGATCCCGAGAGGAGAATGGAGGAGAAGGGATTGCAGCATGGCCATTCACCCCTAGGGGATGATATCTTGCTTTCTGTCTCTCTGTCTCTCTGTCTTTCTGGCGAGCGCACGTGCCCTATAGCTAAAAAAGAAGAAAAAAAGAAAGAAAAAAAAAAGAATCAAACAGAGCAGTTAGAGATGAAGGCTCTAATACAGGAAATCAAAACTTCCCTTGAAAGTATTAAAAGCAGGTTAGACCATACAAAAGATCAAATCTCAGATATTGAAGAAAAAAGTCTCTGACCTAGAAAAAAATCACCGAAAAGACTGAGAAAATGACTCAAAAAAAAGAAATACTAGATATCACTAAGCACCCAAACATTCAGGTAATCAATATCCCAGAAAGTTAAGAAACTAATAAGGGCATTGATAATCTATTCCACGAAATCCTGGAAGAAAATTTTCCAAACCTGGGTCATTCAAATATCCAGACAAGAAATACAAAAGATCCCTAATAGAATCAACCCAAGAAGATCTTCTCCAAGGCACATCATAGCCAGATTAGCTAAATCCACAGAGAGAGACAAGATACTAAAATCGGCAAGAGAGAAATGTCAGGTGACTTGCAAAAGTTATCCCATCAGGCTAATATTTGACCTCTCATCAGAAACAATGTGAGCAAGGAAAGAATGGGAAAATATATTCAAAATGTTAAATGAAAAACAATTTCAACCAAGAATACTATACCCAGCAAGATTATCCTTCATATGTGAAGAAAAGATGAAAACATTCTCAGATAAACAAAACCTGAAAGAATTTACCAACACCAGACCAGTTCTTCAAAAGGTTCTGAGCAGAGTGCTTTACTATGAAAACTAAAGACACACAGATAGAAATAAAAGAACAAAAAGCAATCAAGAACATGACCAATTTAATGCTAGGGACAAGTCTGGAAATATCAATAATAATGTTGAATGTCAACTTCCAGAATTAAAATACAAAGATCAGACCAAAGTAAGACTGAAAATTCAATAGAAGAGAGATTAATTACATGAGACTGAACTGGTGAAATAGAATTTTATGACTTTTGACTAAAACATTACTGACTTGTTTACTATGCTTTGTTTTCCAGATTTAAAAATTTTGCTCTCTTTTGAGCTGCTGATAGGTTCAGCAATTTGTTAAAATGTTTTGTTTGTTTGTTTTTATAAATAGAAACATGAAATTTTTTCCCTTCCTGACCCCTCTGGAATTGGAAAATATTTGTTAGTATTCTTATTTTGTGGCAGAAGGGATATTTGCATAAGTACAATAATTCCTGTTGCCTTGCATCAGAAAATGGAAATACTTGTTATTGACAGGTCTTTGACTGGAATGTCATATCTGAAAATATGACCAGAAAAGTATGGAACTAAGGTAGAGCTCAAGAAAATCAACAGAAGCTCTTGGAAAGATTGTCTAGCATCATAAACAGTTCTACCTAGCAGAGAGGATTAGAAAAGCCATATGAAAGAATTCTTACCATAAAACAACCTGGACTTTTACAGTCCAGCATTGTAATCAGTAGAGATTGCAAATGAGCAACCACAACCAGAGGAGTACCTTGAGGAAGACTTTGAAAGAAAAAGAAGAGACTGGTCTTTGCTAGTATATCGTAAACCATAGAATACTTGGTAGGCAGAGCTAAGCTGGGTAGGTCCATGTATGAATTGTGTGCTGGTGTTGGCTATGAGTAGTTGACATGTAAAAAATATTTAAAACTACACTGTCTCTGTTGTTATAGAGTCACAAACAAAAATATAACAAATATTTTGAAAGTTATCTTTAAAATTCAGTTTTTTAGAAATTTTGAAAGTTGTTTAGTAACTGTCAAGAACTATGGAGTTTGAGCAAAATTTTTGATATGGGAAGTAAACATTTGTGGGAAAATGTAAAAAAATGAAAAAGTTTTTAAAAAGGCTTCTGTTCAACAAAAGAAACAATAATTAGAGTGAACTGGCAATGCTCAGAATGGGAGAATATATTTGTAAACTATGCCTAACATAAGAAACTTACAATGAAAATATATGGGGAACTCAAGTGATTTACCCCCCTCATAAAAATGATCAACCCAATTAAAAGATGGGAAAAAGAGATAAACAACTCTCTAAGGAAGACATATGAGCAGCCAAAAGGCATATGAAAAAAATGCTCAGCATCTCTTATCATAAAGAGAGATGTAATTCAAAGTCACAATGAGTCACTACCTAATTCCAGTCAAAATAGCTAAGATTAGACATATTTAAAAATGGTAATTGCTGGTGAGGTTGTGGTGAAAAGGGAACTCTCCTATGGAATACTACTCAGTCAAAACAATAAAACTCAAGCATTTGATTTAAAAAAATGGTAAACATGGAAGATTTACTGCTAAGTGAACCAAACTAGACTATGAAGAGAGATGTATGTTCCCACTCAGTATATACCGAATGTCCTCACTCCATGGCAGAAACTGAAAGATTTAAAAATATAAAAGAATGAAGACAAATTGTGGATACTAGGGACAGTGTGGGAGGAGGGTAGGAAATGGTAAAGGGGAAGAGGAAGTAAATCAAGGGAAAAGAGAAACAAAACATTTAAGGAACATAAAACTGGAAAATTATCTGTTGATAATCATGTGTATGATAATACCTTTATCTGGACTAATAAACAGTGTATTATGCTAGGGAAACTCTTTCTTTCTTTCTTTCTCTCTTTCTTTCTCTCTCTCTCTCTTTTTATGTTTTGTTTTGAGAGATTTTTGATATAGGCTGTGTGTGTTCACCAGAGAGACAGAGGGAAACAGAGAGATAGAAAGCAAGATGCAAGGTGTCGCCACCCAGAGGAATGGCCATACTGCAATCCCTTCTCCTCCATTCTCCTCTCAGGATTTTAGAGGTGCACACACACACACACAACCAGCATGAGTTTTAAGCCTCTGAGTCCAGGGTCCAGGACTCAAAACACACATTGACTACATGGTAATCTAGCGACATAACCATTACACCATCTGCTGGTCCTGGGAAAATTTATTTTACAAACTGCAATGATGTACAGTGGATGAATATATAAAAAATAAATAAAAGGGAAAAAGGCACATAAAGAGAAGTCTGACTTAATGCTACTAATCAGAGAAATACAAATCAAAACTACAATGAGATACCATTTCACACTTTCTAAGATGGCTGTAATGCACACACAAAACCAGTTACACACACAATATACCAAATGTTGGCAATAATCATGAGACACTAAACCCCTCATACATTAATGGTGGGAATATTAAATGATGTAACTCCTGTTAAGAACAATTTGAGAGCTCCTCACAAAGTTGTACATAGAATAACCATTTGACATAACAATTACACTTTCATATACCAAAGAGAACTGAAAACATATAACCTACAAAAACTTGTACACATACGTTCATGAAACAGCATTGTTTATTT
Organism: Tupaia belangeri chinensis; assembly: GCF_000334495.1. NCBI lineage: Eukaryota > Metazoa > Chordata > Mammalia > Scandentia > Tupaiidae > Tupaia > Tupaia belangeri. The sequence goes on from NW_006208406.1 coordinate 557,129, forward strand.
TATACAAAAAAATGTTAAAATTTCTGGGACCAGCAGTTGGTGTAATGGCTATGTTGCTGGACTCCCACGTAGCTGATGGCAGTTCAAGTCCTGGACCCGGTGACTTAAACTCACACCAGGCACATGTGCGTGCATGCCCAAGATCCCAGGAAGAGAATGGAGGAGAAGGGATTGCGGCATGATCATCCCCCCCCCGGGGGGGGGTGATTTCTCGCTTTCTGTCTCTCTGTCTCGCTCTCTGGTGAGCACACAAGCCCTATAGAAAAACCTCTCAAAAAAAAAAAAAGTTAAAATCTCAACTGTCCTTCAACAGTTGAAGATGAGTGGATAAACAAAATGTAGTACAACCATACTGTAAAATATTATTCAGCCATAAGTTTTTAAATAAATAAGAAATTAAATTCTCATACACACTATAATATGAATAAATTTTGAAAACATTATTATAACTGAAAGAAGCCAGAAACAAAAAGTCATATATTTACGATTCCATGTAAAGGAAATATTCAAGATATGTAAACCTACAGAAATAGAAAGCAAACCAGTGGTTTCCGGGGCTTGGGAGAAGGAAAAATGGGACAACTGCTTAATACATTTCTTCTTGGGATGATAAAAATATTCCAAAATCAGGTATATGGTGATAGTAGTACAACATTGTGAGTATACTAAAAAGTACTGAATCGTACACCTCGAAGTGGTTAAAATTGTGATAGCTATATAAATTTTAACTCAAATTCAGTTAACTCACCAAAGAAAGACAAAATTTCCCAACCACGGATGATCACATTGCCCTTATTGTCTTTGATTTCTCCATCCTATTAGGATTTAGAGCATGCATATGCATTTACCTGACATGTTGTGTTTTTTGGGTTTTTTTTAATGCCAACTTTCCCATTTTTTAATTTTTATTATTCTTAGTATTTTTTAAACATTTGATAACTGTACATCATTTGGCATGTAAAGAGAATTTACTCAACATGAAATCTACCTCAAACTAGTTGAGAATACTATACTCCAATTCCTTATGCACAGGGCATAACCACTGAGCTAAAGGACCAGCCCTGAACTCAAATTTTTTCAAAGCAAGTATAAAGCTTCACACACACTCATTCATCTCTAGGTCTTGGCCCCTGAGAGTTGTTTGCATGAGCTATGACCATGTGATTCATCTCTTTTCTCAATAAGGACTATTTTATTATTATTTATTATTATTTACTAAGAAACCCAGAAGAACGCTACAAAGTTGACAACAAATCACTCCTTAGCTTCTTGTCAATATTTTAAACAATATCTTTGCTAATGAACCTAGAAGTGTCATCAGGATCAGCAGTGTAAATAAATGCCCATGACTCACCATCTCCCGCCTCTCTTTCTTGACTTTTTCATTGCTTGAATAATGACTATAAGGTAAGTGTTTGTGAAAGGTTACTGATTAAAATGCCCTTTATTGTTAAAAGCATAATTAAATAATGCTTGGATTTATTATTTTCTTTGGGGAGATGGGACAGAAAAGATATTAGAATCTCAAATGACACAGTCAGAAAGCCATCCAGTTAATAATACTTTTTAATTATCACAGCTAGCCTGCACTGCATGTCTGCCAGTTTTCATTGTATTTACAGAAATTAAACTGCAAATCAAGTTGCGAAGCTCGCCCCTCTTACAAGTTGTCCAAAGACTATTAAACAAAATAGAATTTTAAAATAGCATGGTTTTATAAATAGCCTGCTGTTTAGTATAGCTTGTCAATCTGTTACCACTTATATATTTTCTCTAACAGCTCTCTAATTAGCAATCACTTTTGATACCACTGCTCCTAAAATGTTTATGTTGGAAGTTACAAATTACTGTCTAATTATACTGGATACTTTGTTTTGCATAAGGTATAAATAAAATCCCATTCATGCTATAAAATACATGTACTGTTTTCACTTTTTCTATAAACTAATAAAGTTTACCAGCTTTACGCTGAATATCAGCAATGAACAACTTTAATTAAATTTGTTAGTATAAGAATTTTGACTTTACTTCCTTTAGGAGTGAATCACTTGCAAGTGTGAAAATTTTGCATAAATAAAGTTAAAAGATAACAATTCCAGCAGAGTATCAAACAGCATCTGAAGTGCAAGTTCCAGGAAAAACAATTTTTTGAGAGGTTTTCTCTATAGGGCGCATGCGCTCACCAGACAGACAGAGACAGAGAGACAGAAAGCGAGAAATCACCCCCCAGGGGGGATGGCCACACCGCAATCCCTTCTCCTCTATTCTCCTCTCGGGATCTTGGGCACGCATGCACACGCGCCCAGCGTGAGTTTTAAGCCACCAGGTCGGAGAGGCGAACCACGGTTGACTACGTGGGAGTCCAGAGACATAGCCATTACGCTAACTGCTGGTCCCCCCAAAATATTTTTTTATAAAAATTTCTAAGTTTTCATTTTTTGCTTTGCACTGAGGAACTTGGGATATTTGGGCTTCTACAAACTCAGTCTAGAAGAACCCTAGAAATTGATACTGAGGAAGGTTTGAGCAGAACAGAAAATTCTATTCCAGAAAAAAAACAATTTCAGCAAATGTTCTTGATAAAACTCATTCTGTGATAGGCCCATTTAGCTTCCTCTCATTCCATGAAGTCTTCCTGTGAAATAAGCCAAAACATTCATCAAAAGCAATCATCCTACCGTTGAGAAATCTTCATCCAAACTCTCCTACTTTTTACACTGAAATAACTTGTACTGTTTACCCACAGTATTCACTTTTTCTACTACTGAAGAGAGAGAATTACAGGAGGATTCTCATTGAACCAACTCCAAGCTTGGCATTGTAATTTGCTTTGGCCAACGGAATATGAATGGCCACTTCTAAACCAAATTTTGTGAGTTACCACATGGTCTGTCGTGGCTCACAGAGACATACATGTACCAAATAAAGGCTGTTCTTTCACTTTAGTCTTCAAATAAACATGATATGGAAAATAGCCATAGTCAACCCATAATGGACACCAATTTACAATAAATTTAATTTTGTTACTATGGTATAATATGCTGACTGATGCATTCGCTTTACTGTCGTCTGCTAGTTTAGTATTTAGTAAATATTCATAAATATTGAATGAATTAATTAATTAACAGACGGATGGGAAAAAAATACTATAAAAATTATTGTTTATGGGCCAGCAGGTGGCATGGTGGTTAAGGTGTTAGACTCCCACATAGCTAACCACAGTTTGAGTCCTAGACCTACTGGCTTGAAAGTCATGCTGGGCACATATGTGTGCATACCCAAAATATCAAGAGGACAATGGAGGAGAAGAAACTGTAATGTGGCCATCCTCCTGGGGGTATGATTTTTCACTTTCCCTCTCACTATTTCTTCTGTCTCTCTCCAGTGAACACACACACCCAATGAAAAAAATCTTTAAAAAAGTAAATAAAATAAAAACTAAAAATCATTGTTTAGATTATATCTGCATATACAAATGCAGACTGTGTAACGGGACATTGTTTTAAATTATATTGAGATCAGCTGTATTTTCCAGACACAAGGCCTACACATTTATCTGTGACTCAAAAAGTAAAGTTGATCAAAACACACATATTTTCTGGTTTACCAGAAATTCTAGACCATGTTGGAGGCCAACTTCCCAGTTTCCTTCATAAACCAGTCATTAGTAGATATCCATCCCCATCACCCTGCCCAAGTCCATGCAAAAAATCTTTACACAACACTGTATTTCACAAACTTTGTATGGTAGACACATGGCCAAGTGGCAGCTCCAATGTATCTGCACAATAAGGGTTATTTGAATTTGGAAAATAATCAGGACATAATACAGAGTGTACATGCCTCCCACAAAAACAATCTTCCTGGTTCAGCCTCAACACACATAAATTTGGATTTACTAGTATGCTAATTATCAACTGCTCTTGTAAGTACATAAAATATTAACACCTCATATAAAATCTCTACTTGTACCATCTCTGGCAATCTTCATTAAGTGTCACATATTGTGAAAATCATTCATTCTGGTCTATAAAGGCTGGCCATTCACTGTACAGTTGTGTTGGAATATTAAACTTCATAAGTGATACTATTTTGTACATTCCAAGTCCTCTACACAAACCATAACTGAGATCAACTTTTCATGAAATCAAAATCCCTGAGCAAAGCATTTATTAAAACTGCAATTCTGGTTGGAGTATTCTCATTTAGCATTCCCTGCCACAGTGGACCTGAAATGTTATAAAAATAAGGAGTCCCTCCTTGCTGATCAGGAAAGAAAAGTTTCCTTGAGGAGTGATTAAGCTGTAACATAAAGGGGCATAGAAGGTAGTTAAATAAAAGAGTAATGAGAAAGGAAGTTTCTATTAGGAACAAATCCAATGGCTTAGAGTTCAGAGTTAACATGTGATCAGGAGAAATTGAAAAAGACTTAAAGGCGACATACAAAGTCTCAGGAGAGAAACAGTGCAAGATAAGGCTAGAGAACAACAGTCAGTTAAAAGGGTGTTTGCCTGGGGCCATCCCATAGCCTGGTGGTTAAGAGAGCTGGATCCCACATGCGCAACCACATGATTCAATTCCCAGACCCAGTGGCTTGAAAAACATGCCAGCCATGTGTGTGTGCATGCCCTAAATTCCCAAAGGAAGGAGAACTTGAGAAGAAGTGATTGTGGCAAAACAATATCCCATAGGGAAGGCTTTCTCCCTCTCTCTATTTCTCTCTGGCAAGTATATGTATTCTCTGGAAGCTTTTAGTTTAAAGGATCTTTGACTAAACATTGGGAACTTCTGGTTTTATCATAAGAGTAATGGGACCCATTAAACCAAATGTCTGCACGCTATGGCATAAGCTGAAATATTGGACAATATAAAGGCAACTGTGGACACCAGAGACAGTATGGGAGGAAGGGGGAAATGGCAGAGGGTGAGAAATGACAGAGAGTGGGAGGGAGAGAATTAAGGTGGAAAACGAAGTAAAACAGTTGGGACCAGCAATTAGCATAATGGCTATGTCGCTGGACTCTCATGTAGTTGACTGCGGTTCGAGTTCCGGACCCAGTGGCTAAAACTTACGCCGGGCGCATGTGCATGCGTGCCCAAGATCCCAAGAGGAAAAAGGAGGAGAAGGGATTGCAGAGTGGTCATCTCCCCTGGGTGGTGATTTCTCGCTTTCTGTCCATTTCTCTCTGTCTGGCGAGTGCACACACCCTATTGCAAAAACCTCTCAAAAAAAAAAAAA
>NW_006208406.1:562705-568944 GCF_000334495.1 Tupaia belangeri chinensis
AACAGATGAATGGATAGAAAAACTGTGGCAAATATATTCAATGGAATGCTATTCAGCTCTAAGAAACAACAAAATCCTGGCTTTTGACAGAAAGGGGATGAATATGGAAAACTTACTGCTGAGCGAAGCAAGCGAGGCTATGAAGGAGAGGCATTCTATGTTCCTGCTTAATATATATCGAGTGTCCACACCGTATGACTGAAACTAATTCACTAAAGAATATAGAAACACAATATATAGATGTAAATACCAGATATAATATGTGTGCAAGAGGAGGGTCTGAGGAAGGACATTTAGAAGAAAAATAGGGAAGCAAAGTATTATGTCACAGGGAAGTGTGGTATTGTCTGTTGAGGATGTTTTGTGGTTTTGTCAACTGTGTTGGGGAGAGATGTTCACCTGTTGAAATATCCATTTTGTAAGACAAATAATAATGTGATTGAATGTGTAAAAGAAAATGAAATGAAAAATAAATTAATTAATAAAAAAGTCACATCCAACACAGGTGCATCCATGCCAAAATTTTTAAGAGGGAAATAAGAAAGAAAGAAAAAAAGAATGATTCTAAGGTTCTGGCTTGAACAAATGAGAGAATGATGATGCTACTTGCTAAAATGTAAACATTCAAAAACAAAGGAAATTTTTAGGGAGAAAGGGGCCAGCAGATGGTATGGTTAAGGTGCTGGACTCCCACATGGCCAACCACAGTTCAAGCCCCAGACCTGGTGGCTTGACAATCACATCAGGCACATGTGCATGCATGCCCAAAATCCTGAAAGGAGAATGGAAAAGAGTTTGCAATGTGGCTATCTACCCTAGAGGGTCATTTCTCACTTTACCTCTCTATCTGTCTGGAGAGCACATGTACCCTACAGCAAAAACCTTAAAAAAAAATCTTAGGGAGAAATTTTATAAATTTCCCTCAGATGTCTGATTTCAGGTGAATTTTTTATGAATGCATATGTTAAACTGGATTCTATCCACCTGTTAATCTGGTTGTGCAAATCAATGGATGGATGGATGAATGGAGTGATAGGTGGAAAGAGAGCCCTTTCTAAACATGGAAAGAAAACCCTGGGGTATGGCTGATTCCCTAATTGTCCAAGCAGGAAAAGTGGACCAGCCCAGGAAAATTTTCCTCTGATTGGAATGTATTAAAATTGTACAAATCCCTCTGTACTCACTCTGAATATGACAATGGTATTATCCTGCCAGTATGCACATCACATTTTAAGTTAATGACAATTTATTCCATATCTCAAATAGTTAAAAGAGAGACTCTTGAATGTTTTCAACATCAAGTAAGGTTAAATGTTTGAGGTTACGGATAATGCTTATCACCCTGATTTTTAAAGGTTTTTGCCATATGGCATATGTGTGCGCCAGAGAAAGAGAGAGAAAGTGAAAAAATCCTCATCCCTGGGAGGATGGCCATTTCACAGTGCCTTCTATTCTATTTTCCTCTTGGGATTTTGGGCATGCATGCACACATGCCTGGAGTGACTTTCAAGTTGCCACGTCCAGGACTTGAACCATGGTCATCCATGTGGGAGTCCAGCACCTTAATCACCACACCACCTGCTGGGCAATATCACCCTGATTTGATCATTACACATTATATTTATGTATTTAAAAATCACACTTTGACCTCTAAATATATATTATATTTAGATAAACTAAAAAATAACAATTAGAAAAAGAATTATCAGGCATGTGAAATGCAAAGTATTTGAAGATCAGGTCCTATTTCCAGATGCCTCTGACTGATAGAAGGGATTAGGGTAGACTCAAAGAGTCAGAGATGCAAAAGCAGAGGCCATCTCCTCCATCTCCTTACAGAGAGCCACAAAGATCTCTGTAGATAAATTGATTTGGGGATATGCAGTCTGGTGCTCACTAAGAAGATACAAGAACATAGCAGGAATCAGCAAACTGTGTTTTATTTTTATTGTACAATAACATCTCTTTACTATACCTTTTCCTGTACATTCATGAAATATACCTCTGAAACTTTATTTTATAACAAAGACAAAAGATGGTTAAGCTGTTCAGAAAAGCCTCCTGAGAAAATAAGTATTATCTTGAGTATATAAATCAGACCTATAAAATTCAGACCTTCCTCAAACTGATGACAGAAAAGAAAGGAATCAGGGTATAAAAATAAATGTTTCTGGGCATCCCTCCAGTAACTCACACATAGCCCAGTATCTTTGAGGTTATCAGTGTTCAAGATGGTAACCAGGTAACCAAGTTCTTTGATCATACTACTTCTTTTTTGGAATATCTACAATAGAAACCAAGATAAATCTTTTTATTGAAATCAGTAACACCAAATCAACTGTCTCCTTTTGTTTCTGCATTTTTAAAATACCTACAAATCTTTGCTAAGAAGAATTGCAGCAGAACTGTCAATGAAGGCCCAAAAGAAAAAATCACAGAAATTTCTTCAATTAATTAGTTATGGAAAATCAGTTAGTCATAATGGGATTATTCCTAACTAATTTTCTAAATGCAATTGTAAATTGTAACAAAAATATTATACATGCAGAAGAGGTCTGGTTAAAGACATAAGAGTTAGGTACCAATATTCAATAAAGAACAGTATAATAATAATCATTATTAATTATAAACAAATTTGGCTACTTGATTATTTATAAATATTAAATGTTTATTGATTACTTACTGTGCGTCAGCCAAGGGTCTTAGTAGTTTATGTTTAATGTCACCATGAAGTGGATATTTATGCATGGGAACCAGATGCACCAAAGGATGAAGTAGCTTACCTGAGTTCATGGAACAAGAAAATGGTGACCTTATTATGGGATGTAGAGTCTCTGAATTCAAAACATTGTATCCTAACCCTTATGTTCATTATAAAACTCAATTCATACAACATCCCCATCAGGAAGATGAATCATTCCACTTTATGGATGTGAAACACACTCTGAGAGAATAAATAACTGGCCTAAAGTCACACATACAATTGAGTAGAGGATTGGGATGTAACTCAAATCCAGACCTGAATGATTCATGGCCCCATTATTCCAACTTCTAATTAATACGGCATGAATGTCAAGATGATTGTTTTCCAATATAAGAAGGTAATTAGGAAGATTAAACTAATCCACATATGTAGTGAGTTACAGGAAAACTAAAGTCTTTCCACATGAAGAAACATTTCACCACCACCAGAACTCTTTAAAATTAAAAAGAAAGCACAGCAGTGTGAGCAATCCAGCATGGATATAGCCAGACAAGACTTATTGGCTTTTGAAACTGATAAAGAAGGAGTTCAGGCATCAATAAGAGGTTTAACAAATCACTTCAGAGTTCCATTCCAACCTGGGACTCTATGATTTACACAACTAATGCTTCTGTTTCTTTAATTCCTGGGAGCCTTTTTCTTTGAATTCTACACTTCTTACAAGAAAATCAAGAAACAATGCAGAGGGGATTAGAGATCTGCTTTTACCTCAGACTTAGGCCCCACGTGTGCAAGTTGATACGATGGAAGTCAAAGCGAAAAAAAAAAATTAACAGGAAGGAATACAAAGGCATTGCAAGAATAAAAGAGATTCCATAAAAACAATGACTCTGGTTCTTCAAAGACATTCCCAAGAAAAGTTGTTAAGAAAGGTGGACCTAAAAATCACATCAAAGAACTTTGAAAAAGTGCCACAAAACCTGGGAAAAAAAGTGTAAAGCAGTTCAAGAATAAGCAACAAGGGGACAAAGCACCTAAGAATAAATTCCAGCAGGCAAATAAATTCAACAAGAAGAGAAAATTCCAGTCAGAGTCAAAGTGATGACTCAGCAGCCAAGAAACCCAAATGGGATGATTTCAAAAAGAAGAAAGAACTGAAGCAGAGCAGGCAAATTAATGATAAAAAGAAGAAGAAAGAACTGAAGCAGAGCAGGCAACTTAATGATAAAACCAACTATGACATTGCCACTCAGTCCAAGCACATCTGGGAGATTTTAAGAAAGAAAGACTGTGACAAAGAAAAAAGAGTGAAGTTGATGAATGACTACAGAAATTGATTCAAGGAAAAATTAAAACTATTGCATTTGCACACGATTCAACTCAGGTGATCCAGTGTTACATTCAGTATGGTAATGAAGAATAGAGAAAACAGGCCTTCAAAGAATTGCAAGGTGATTTGGTTGAATTAAGTAAAGCTGAATATTCCAGAAATATTGTTAAGAAATTTCTCATGTATGGAAGTAAACCACACATTGCAGAGATAATCAGAAGCTTTAAAGGCCACGTGCCAAAGATGCTGTGACACGCAGAAGTGTTGGCCATCGTGCGGAACGTCTACAGTAACAAAGCCATCCTGGAACAGAGGAACGTGCAGACAGAGGAGCTCTACTGGAACACGTTCCAGCTTTACAAGTCAGCAGATCACCCAACTCTGGACAAGGTGTTAGAGGCAAAGCCTGAAAAATTAGAGCTCATTATGGATGAAATGAAGCAGATTCTAACTCCAATGGCCCAGAAGGAAGCTGTGATTAAGCACTCATTAGTGCATAAAGTATTCTTGGACTTCTTTACCTATGCACCCCCAAAACTCAGATCAGAACTGATTGAAGCCATCTGTGAAGCAGTGAAATACCTGGCACATACACACAATGGCGCCAGAGTGGTCATGCACTGCCTGTGGCATGGTACACCCAAGGACAGGAAAGTAATTGTGAAAACAATGAAGACTTATGTAGAAAAGGTGGCTATTGGCCAATACTCCCATTTGGTTTTACTGGCAGCATTCAACTGTATTGATGATACTAAGCTTGTGAAGCAGATAATCATATCAGAACCTAACATAGCAGCTAACAAATATGGAAGAAAGGTCCTGTTATATCTCCTAAGCCCCAGAGACCCTGCACACACAGTCCGAGAAATCATTGAAGTTCTGCAGAAAGGAAATGGAAATGCACATAGTAAGAGGGACCAGCAGTTAGTGTAATGGCTATGTCGCTGGACTCCCACATAGTCGACCGTGGTTCACGTCCCGAACCCGGTGGCTTAAAAACTCATGCCCAGTGCATGTGCGTGCATGCCCAAGATCCCAAGAGGAGAATGGAGGAGAAGGGATTGCGGCATGGCCATCCCCCCTGGGGAGTGATTTCTCGCTTTCTGTCTCTCTGTCTCTCTCTGTCTGTCTGGCGAGCGCATGCATCCTATAGCAAAAACCTCTCCCAAAAAAGAAAGAAAGACACAGAAATCCACCGATGAGAGCTGTTAGAATCCATTTCTCCAGCTTTGTTAAGCTACCTGCAAGGACATGCCCAAGACATGGTGCTAGATAAACCTGCCTGTGTGTTGGTGGCCGACATTTTGGGGTCTGCCACCAGGGACATCCAGCCTGCCATGGACGCCATTACCAGCTTGGCAGCAGCAGAACTGCACCCCGGAGGCAGGAACAGAGAGCTTCATGTTACAAAACATCCTGCAGGACATCTAGTACTGAAAGGGTTAATAGAATAAGATAAAAAGATGGAAGAAAATGGAAGAGAAGGTTGTTTTGCAAAAACACTTGTAGAGCATGTGGGTATGAAGAACCTGAAGTCCTGGACGAGTATAATTTGAGGTGCCAGTATTCTTTCTAGCTTTCTCTAGAGTCCTGACCAGGAAGTTGCAAACAAAGTCAAAGCTGGACTGAAAAGCCTGATTCCCACATTGGAAAGAAACAAAAATCCTAGCAAAGGAATAGAAATTTTGCTTGAAAAACTGACTGCATAGGTGGACACAATTAAGAATAAGAAGGAGGGGCCAGCAGTTGGTGTGGTAGTTAAGATGGTGGCCTTCCATGTGACTGACCATGGTTTGAGTCCCAGACCCAGTGGAGTGGGTTGAATGCCAGGTTTGTGTGCACGTGTGCATGCATGCATGCATACCCAAAATCCTGAGAGGGCAGGGGAGGAGAAGGGAATGTGATGTGGTCACCCCCCGCAGGGGGGTGATTTCTCACTTTCCCTCTCTCTTTCTCCGTCTCTTTCCTGTGAGTGCACAGGCAGCATGGCAAAAACCTAAAAAAAGAATAAGAAAGAATCATTTTTCCTCTCTTCTGTTCTTTTTTCCCAGAGCAAAAAAGAAGGGCTGCGGTGCTCTGTATATGCTTTTCTTGACTGTGTTTAGATTCTTGTGTAAGAATCTATTTATAAAGTTGTTTCTAAAAAAAAAAAAAAAACAAAAAAGCTTCAAGAGATGAGAAAAATAATGAATGACATGAAAAAGC
>NW_006208406.1:569484-576817 GCF_000334495.1 Tupaia belangeri chinensis
ACCCAATGCAGGCTAAACTTCAATCTCTCCAGACATGTGGGTTAGGAGAAACAAAACTGGAATCCAGAGAAAGATGTAAATCTCAGGAAAAAAGGAAGCCATTATATAAAAACTTCTTCATATTCCACCTATCAAATATATAAACCTTGCTGCATCAGTACCTCTCTTCATTCTACTCTCTTACAAATATATAAGAGAATCACTCCTTCACTGTGTTAAGGATCTTACCCCCTTTATCCATATGGAGGATCTAACTGACTCTTGTTTTCTTCTCCTATATCTTCATCATCCCCTTTTTCTTTGTACATATCCCATAAACCTGCAAAAATGCTCTGTTCTCTCTCTTTAAAAAGAAACTCAGGTCAACTCTGAGCCACAATAACGGGTTACTCAAGAAAAACCAGATCCTGGGACCAGCTGATGGCATAATAGTTACATTTCTGGACTCCCACATGGCTGACTGTGATTCAAGTCCCAGACAGTGACTTGAAACTGATGCTGAGCATATGTGCATGCGTGCCCAGACTCTGGAGAGGAGAATGGAGGAGAAGGGATAGTGGCATGGCCATCCCCCCTTGGGGGAGGAGGGTGTATGATTTCTGACTTTCTGTATCTTTGTCTTTCTCTGTCTCTCCAGAAAGTACACATACCCTATAGCAAAAAATTTCTAAAAAAAAAAGAGAAAAACTGGATCCCATGTGGAGACCATAATTCAAATATCTGGCCCAGTCAGTCTGAAACATCAGTGGACTGGAAGACTTCAGAAAGGGGTTCATGACATAACCAGAACCTATAGAAGGATTTAAATATTATAACTTGGAGAATCAGTATCAAATTTAGGTCTTCTCAGGTCCATTGCATGCACTGCTAAATAAATAAATACATAAATAAATAAACAAACAAATAATCTTGCATTGAATGAAGTATTGAATTTCTTCAAAGATCAGTCATAATTTTTTATTTTCCAAAAAAGTCATTGATCGGTAGGTGGCGTGGTGGTTAAAGGCTCTGAACTCCCACATGACCACCTGTGGTTCAAGTCCTCGACCTGACAGCTTGATCTCTATTTCTCTGGTCAAAATTGAAAAATAATGATAATAAAAAAGTCATTAGAAAATAAGAGCATCTGACCACCCAGACTTACCCTCCTGCTCCCCAGTCTACCCAGGAGCCAGGTTCTAGCACTCTACTTAAACTCTGTCTCTTTCCATCTCTCTCTCTCTCTATTTTTAATTTTTTTTTAATTTTTAAACTTAGCTCTTTGCTGCTCTTTTATCTTGTTAATTCTTACCCTTCCTCTGTCCTAATAGGATAAGCCAATCAGCAGCCATCTATATTTGAGTTCTGAGCAGCCCAACTCATTTTTTTAACAAAAATTTTTTTCTTCTCTTTTTCTTATTGTTTTTGTCCTCCTCTCTCTCTCTCTCTCTCTCTCTCTCTCGCTCTCTCGCTCTCTCGCTCTCTCTCTCTCTCTCTTCCTCTCTTTCTCTGGTGAGCATGTATGGCTTACAGGAAATTAAAAACAAATAATAATTGTAAACAGGTCTTGGTACTCGGTATCCAAATATCTGAGTACTTTTAGGGTCAAGTTAATCCTCAATTTTCATTGAATCGGTCGTGCAAGGAGAGAAAAACGGTACTGTTTACAGACTGCAGTCACCTCCTTCTACATTTCTCTGATTGTTCAAATTTAACTCCAATGCACAGGAAAAAATATAATCCATCAGATGACCAGAAATCACCACAGAGGCATGAGAAATATGAGAGACCAAGAAAATCTCTCTCCTCTAATGGAAAAGAATAACTCCTCTTCCCCTACACAGAATACAAGATAACTCATGGAAATGTCAGGTAAATAATTTAAAATATTCATAGTGACAAAGCTAGCAGAGATGCAAGAGAATAGAGACAACAAACTCCAGAAGATGTGGGAGAAAACAGATACCAAGTTCCGGGAGGTGAGGAAGTTCTTACATGATCTGAAAGAGGAGCTACACATGGTAAAAAAGAATCAAATGGAATTGCTAGAGATGAAGGTTGTAATACAGAAAATCAAAACTTTTGTCAAAAATATCAAAAGCAGATTAGAACATGCAGAAGAGCAAATCTCAGATGTAGAAGATAGAACCTCTGACCTAGAAAAATTCACAAAAAGGCTGAGAAAATAACCCAAAAAGTGAGAATAACATACGAGTAACACTAGATACCATTAAACACCCAAACATACAAATCATTGGTATCCCAAAAGGTGAAGAAACTAAAAATGGCACTGATAATCTATTCTATAAAATCCTGGAAGAAAACTTTCCAAACCTAGAGAGGCACTCAAATATCCAGACCCAATAAGTACAATAGATCCCACATAGAATCAACCCAAGAAGATCTTCTCTGAGGCACATCATAGCCGTATTGACCAAAACCACAGACAGAGAAAAGAGAAAATTGGCGAGAGAAACGTCAAGTTACTTTCAAAGGATATCCCATAAGGCTAACATCGGACCTCTCATAAGAAACAATGCAAGCAAGAAAGAATGGAAAATATATATTCAAAATGTTAAGTAAAAAAACTATTACAACCAAGAATACTATACCCAACATGATCATCTTTCATAAGGGAAAAAAGACAAAAACATTCTCAGATAAACAAAACCTGAAAGAATTTACCAACACCAAATGAGCTCTCCAAGAAGTGCTAAAGGGAGTGATATAACAGGAAAACTAAAATCGGACACACAGAAATAAGAGGTACAAGAAACAACCAAGAGAATGGCCAACCTAATGGTAGGGACCAGTCTGGAGTTGAACGTCTTTTGTTTTGTTTTGGGTTTTTTTGAGGAAAAAATAAGGTTTTAATTAGAAAGTTAATAAACATTAGCTATAAGGCGATATTACATCAATAGCCTCTTCTATCTGACACAAGAGTTAATTTTCATGAGCGTTAAATGATTAGATTATCTTTTTTGTTTGTTTTGTTTTGTTTGCTATAGGGTATATGTGCTCACTTGAGAAAGATGGTGGGGGGGAGGGGGAAAAATAATCCCCAAGATGGATGGCCATACCATAATACCTTCTCCTCCTTTCAACTCTTGGGATTTGGGTTATGTACACATATGTGCCCAGTGTGTTTCTCAAGTCTCCAGTTTCAGGACTCAAACCACTTAGCAAAGTGGGATCCAGCCTTCTAACCTCCATGGCACCTACTGTTTCCCCTTCTCCTTTAACCTTTTTTTTTCTGGGGGGGGGGAATTTTTGCTATAGAACATGTGTTCTTGCTAGAGAGATGCAGAGAGACAGAAAGCAAGAAAATCACCCCCCAGGGGAGATGGCCACATCACAATCCCTTCTCCTCCATTCTCCTCTTGGAATCTTGGCCACACACGCACATGTACCTGGTGTGAGTTTTAAGTTGCCTGGTCCAGGACTTAAACTGCAATTGACTATGTGGGAGTCCAGCGACATAATCATTACACCATCTGCTGGTCCCCAGCCCTTTGTAGATTCCACATACAAGTGAGATCTTGCAGTATTTGTCTCTTTGGGCCTGTTCTCACTTAACGTAATGTCTCCTATGTTCATCCATGTTGCCACGAAGTATGCTATGTGCTTTTGTCAACTTTATAATTAAAAAGAAAGAAAAATATGAGCAGGTGAAAGGTTCTTGGTTTCTACAAATTAACACAAATTTATAGTTCTCTTTACTAGAGCTATGTATCAAATTACTCTAAAACTTACTGGTGTAAAACTAATCATTATGTTCTGAGATTTTTTTTTTTTTGGAGGGGGTCTAGAATTCTGACAGATTGCAGTGGTAACACTGTGTCTGAACTATGATTATCTGGGGCCTCAAATGGAGGATTTGAAGATTTGTGTTTGGAATCATTTTAAGACTTGTTTATTCATGTGTTTCATGTTTGATTATCGATGTCTGTCCTGGGGTTTGGCTGGAGCTAAATCATGATCAGGAGGCTGATGATGAGGAAGAGAAAGAGGAAGCCCTTCATCTCAAGAGGACTGGGGAAACAGAAAGAATGAGACAGAGACAGAGTAGGAGTGGACGCAGGCAGCCCAAGCCTATGTTAACTTCCAGAGTTTAAATGGAAAGATCAGACCACAGTAACACTACAAATTCAATAGAAGAGAGATTAATTACATAAGTCTGAACTAGTGAAATAGAAGTTTTTTACTTTAAACTAAAACATTACTGATTTTCTTAAATGCTTTGGTTTCTATATTTAAGAATTTTTCTCTTGAACTGTTGGTAGGTTCATCTACCTACTATTTGAACTGAATCCTAACCTTTTTCTGGCTTTATATTTTAAACAAATTTCTATTAATAGTTTTTGATATTAATCTATTAAAGCTAAAACTTTTTAAATTAAAAATATATTTTTAAAATGCCTGTTAATACCTATTTAATGACTACAGTAAGCTATCTAGCCCCAGTCAAGTGCTACTTGTAGTATGTTCACGTATTCATAAATATGGAGATATCAGCTGTGCTTGTATTGAAAGTCTTTAAATTAATTAAGATCTTTAGTGAATCAATAAAATACAAATAAAAAAGGCATAGAAAACGGCAGTGTGGGAGAAGGGGGAATTTGGCAGAGGGTGAGAGGTAGGGAATCAATGGGGAGAGGGAAAACAAAGCAAAATATATAAGAAACAATAAATAGAAAATTATTTGTTGATAATAACAAGCAATATCCTAAATTCAGCCAATATACCATGTATACTGGACAGAAAATCTCATTTTGTATATTGTATTGATATACAGTGAATGACTGTAAATTAATTGATTAATTGATTTTATAAAAGGGGGGACCAGCAGTTAGCGTAATAGCTATGTCATTGGACTACCATGTAGTTGACCATGGTTCGAGTTCCAGACCCGGTGGCTTAAACTCACACCAGGAGCATGTGCATACATGCCCAAGATCCCAAGAGGAGAAAGGAGGAGAAGGGATTGCAGCATGGCCATCCCCCCGGGGGGTGATTTCTCGATTTCTGTCTCTCTGTCTCTGTCTTTCTGGCGAGCACACGCGCCCTATAGCAAAAACCTCTCAATAAATAAATAAATGATATAAGAGAAAAGTTGGACACTCAGTAAACACTTACTAATTCATCCTCAATTTAAAAATAAACAATATAGTATTAACAAAACTGGTATGTGTTCATCTGTTCATAAAGAAACAGGCATGAAAGACCTTGGTTCTTTTCAAGCTGCTCTTCCCAGGGGTTCAAATCTCTAATTAACTTATAGTTGCTCATTGTTTAGAAAAAAATCCAAAGTATCTCCTCTATGTTCATTAAACCATCCAGTTTGAGGAAGCATCCAACATCAGATTTTGGCTTTTCTGAGATGTCCATGTCCAGAGAGGGGTTTATTTTCACTCTGAAACATGACATTCCATTTGGTCCTAATTCTCTGGCACTAGAATCTTTTGGATGTATTGTTACAGATATTTTTGTTGCAGATGGTTATATAATAGAAACATTCGAGCCCCGAGCATAATCAGTAATCAAAAAATTGTGTGCAGCTTGGGACCAGCAGTTAGCGTAATGGCTATGTTGCTGGACTCTCACGTAGTCCACTACAGTTCGCATCCCAGACCCGGTGGCTTAAAACTCATGCCAGGCACGTGTGCGTGCGTGCCCAAGATCCCGACAGGAGAATGGAGGAGAAGAGATTGTGGTGTGGCCATCCCCCCTGGGGGGTGATTTCTTGCTTTCTGTCTCGCTGTCTCTCTCTGTCTGGCAAGTGCATGCGCCCTATAGCAAAAACTTCTCCAAAAAAAAAAGAAAAGAATAAAAAGATATGATAAGGCCACCCATAGTGGTACAGTAGTAATGCAATGCTTGTGATGGCTGAAGCCATATGAGAATGTCTTAGGTTCACATCCCAAGGGAGGTATGGAGAAGTGTGTCCATTATCCTGGCTGGCTGAGACTGAGGGTGGATCACTGTGTGAAGATCCTATTGGGGGTTGACTTTCTCTCTCTCTCCCTCTCTCTGTTTCTCCATTCTTTTATTTTCTTTTTCTGTCTTCTTCTCTCAAGAAATAAATGCTTTTAAATCAGATAAACTGCATATATACAGTTTTTATTTAAATAAACATGACCAAGATAGATTTTTGTCCTTAAATGCATCTCTCCTTAGAAAGCTTATCATGGTGAAGGGCTTAGGCATTTAGAGTAAAAGACTGAATAAATTTTTTTTTAAAAAAAAGAAACTTATCACAATTGTCATTTTATAAAATTTTATTTATTATTGTTATTCTCCATTGCAGATGTTGTCAGTGCCCCACCTATGTCCTTTATACCTTCTCATGTTATAGGCTCAATTTCTGTATGCCTGGCCTGCAAGGTGATTGTCCTGCAGGTTACAAATGCTAAAGAATTAACAGCCTCTGGCAGCAGCACTCAACCAATGATCCTCTGAGGTTGATGTTTAAATAGCCCAATTCACTTGCCCCTTGGGAAAAATAACTATGAGGTATGTATTTTATATGTTTATAAGTGCCCCATGGATTTAAGCTTCTGTAGTTAATAACACACCCGTTATTGACTGCGTTTCCTTCACTATATGACTTCTTGATGTTGCTATCTATCTTTTCTGTGCCTGTCAAATAAACTACTTGTACTGAAATCCTTCTCTCAGAATCTGCATCTGAGGCATCTCTGACTAAGGCACTTTCTTCCATAAGACTTTAAACCTTGTAATGAAAGTATATGACTAATTCAGCACAGTCCCAAGCCTATCACTGTATCTGGTAATAAGAATTCAATAATCACTAAGAAAAAACTAGGAAATATTTATCATTATTACCATTGTTGTTGTTTTCCATGTGAAACACAGTCCACTCTTCACTAGGAGAGCCAGCAATATATCTCCCATTTTTGAGGAAAAAAATCAGGTTCTTAGTAGAGGAGTCTGACCCGGCGGGGCTCCAGGACCCGTCTGAGCCCCTTGACCTTTGAGCACCACTTCTGGTTGGTTCAGTATATTGGCAAGGCTACTACTGTATGCCCCCCGACCTTGGAACAAGCTTGGGTCAATCAGCATGTCGGCAAGGCCGTTTGCTATTCACTCCGGGAACTGTAGTGGCCTTGCTGGGAAGTGACCCCCCTCTGACTCCCTGATATACTACTATAAAAGAATTATATAGTTTTCTCATACATCTCTGTAGTAAGATTTCCCCAAAATTCCCTGACCACTCCCCTTTACCCTGACCACTTACTGTTAATTACAGCTCTTCATTGGGCACAATAAAGGGTGTGCTAAAGTTCTTCTTGATCTTCAGAAGGCCTTTCAAAACATATTTAATATGGTGCGG
>NW_006208406.1:579000-582291 GCF_000334495.1 Tupaia belangeri chinensis
AAAAAAAAAGAAAAGAATAAAAAGATATGATAAGGCCACCCATAGTGGTACAGTAGTAATGCAATGCTTGTGATGGCTGAAGCCATATGAGAATGTCTTAGGTTCACATCCCAAGGGAGGTATGGAGAAGTGTGTCCATTATCCTGGCTGGCTGAGACTGAGGGTGGATCACTGTGTGAAGATCCTATTGGGGGTTGACTTTCTCTCTCTCTCCCTCTCTCTGTTTCTCCATTCTTTTATTTTCTTTTTCTGTCTTCTTCTCTCAAGAAATAAATGCTTTTAAATCAGATAAACTGCATATATACAGTTTTTATTTAAATAAACATGACCAAGATAGATTTTTGTCCTTAAATGCATCTCTCCTTAGAAAGCTTATCATGGTGAAGGGCTTAGGCATTTAGAGTAAAAGACTGAATAAATTTTTTTTAAAAAAAGAAACTTATCACAATTGTCATTTTATAAAATTTTATTTATTATTGTTATTCTCCATTGCAGATGTTGTCAGTGCCCCACCTATGTCCTTTATACCTTCTCATGTTATAGGCTCAATTTCTGTATGCCTGGCCTGCAAGGTGATTGTCCTGCAGGTTACAAATGCTAAAGAATTAACAGCCTCTGGCAGCAGCACTCAACCAATGATCCTCTGAGGTTGATGTTTAAATAGCCCAATTCACTTGCCCCTTGGGAAAAATAACTATGAGGTATGTATTTTATATGTTTATAAGTGCCCCATGGATTTAAGCTTCTGTAGTTAATAACACACCCGTTATTGACTGCGTTTCCTTCACTATATGACTTCTTGATGTTGCTATCTATCTTTTCTGTGCCTGTCAAATAAACTACTTGTACTGAAATCCTTCTCTCAGAATCTGCATCTGAGGCATCTCTGACTAAGGCACTTTCTTCCATAAGACTTTAAACCTTGTAATGAAAGTATATGACTAATTCAGCACAGTCCCAAGCCTATCACTGTATCTGGTAATAAGAATTCAATAATCACTAAGAAAAAACTAGGAAATATTTATCATTATTACCATTGTTGTTGTTTTCCATGTGAAACACAGTCCACTCTTCACTAGGAGAGTCAGCAATATATCTCCCATTTTTGAGGAAAAAAATCAGGTTCTTAGTAGAGGAGTCTGACCTGGCGGGGCTCCAGGACCCGTCTGAGCCCCTTGACCTTTGAGCACCACTTCCGGTTGGTTCAGTATATTGGCAAGGCCACCTCTGTATGCCCCCCGACCTTGGAACAAGCTTGGGTCAATCAGCATGTCGGCAAGGCCGTTTGCTATTCACTCCGGGAACTGTAGTGGCCTTGCTGGGAAGTGACCTCCCTCTGACTCCCTGATATACTACTATAAAAGAATTATATAGTTTTCTCATACATCTCTGTAGTAAGATTTCCCCAAAATTCCCTGACCACTCCACTTTACCCTGACCACTTACTGTTAATTACAACTCTTCATTGGGCACAATAAAGGGTGTGCTAAAGTTCTTCTTGATCTTCAGAAGGCCTTTCAAACATATTTAATATAAACTTAAAAATTACCTCTTAGGCAGAAACTGACCCAGGACACCCCCACCTCACTGTAGCTAATGTTCTGACAAAGTACATGACGGTGGCACCACAAGTACAATAGAATGCCTAGGTGTGACACAAAGATTTTCATTAACTCATTAGTCACTTCACCACCAGTTGAAAAGGCTGTATCCCCGCCCTCATCAAGTGAACACTAACTTTACCCTTTCAGGATAGGTAAATATATTAGGATTCCTTTAAATAAATTTTAGATCTCTATAGAATTATATAAATATCATTCTTTATTGAGATCCATAAGAACTAATATCTGTACTTGAGATTTTCTTTTCTAGCAACGTGACCAGTAACCACAAGATGGCTGTCACCAAGTGCTGGCTGATAATTAACTCTGCCTGCTGGAGCTGTTCTCTGAAACCACACTCCCAGAAGTTCTCAAAAGCTTGCTTACATCAATCAAACAATTGTTGAATTGTATCGATGATTAATAGACCTGCCCTTAATCAAACCCTGAATAGAATCTTTGATCTCTATTGTTAAAACTTTGTGAATTGATAATTAGAACACGTAGCCCCTGATCCTTTTCATGTATCGTATTTTCAATAAAAAGGCACAATTCCTAGCAGTTGTCACTCTACAGAGAGCGATCTCTGAGGAGTGTCCGGCTGAGGACATGCATGAAAAGGCACCGAGACCTTAGTCTTCCTTTCCAGTGTTGCCTCCAACGAGTCAACCCACCCCCACCGAGGCTGGACCCTGGCATCTGAGATTTCTGTTTTTCATGTAGAGAAAAATAGAAAGAGAGTTGGAGATCTGGGCTATTCAAGGAAAGGATGCCAGGTGAGAAGTCAGGACTCCAAAAGAAGAGATGACTCGTTCTTTAGTTTGAGAACCTCCAAGGTTGGCAGCTCTGTGACAGATACTTAATAAGATTTCGAGAAAAATTGACCTCGGCCAGCACACAGTCTCAAAGAAGCAATTCAGAATTAAAGCCAAATCGACAAGCCACTCCTTTAATTGAGACCGAAAGCAAGAGAAACTGTAGATATAGTTTGTGGTGTAAAGGACAGGCTTGTCACCTCTGGAAAAAGTACAAGTCAAGTCAGTGTGTCACCTCCCACTGCTAGCTATGCAGAGATTTTAATGAATCATTTTGGGGATTAATCCACACCGAAGGCCTACATCACCTAGCTCCTGACAAGTGGTAATTTATAGCTTAAAGAGATGTCATTGACTCTAATAGTCTTCAAATTTCACCTTAAAATCACTGACTCTCTACAGGGTCCAGTTTTGCAGTACCACTCCTACCTGCCTGCCCATTTTCCCACCTCATGCAGGAATGGGCTTCTAGAGCAAAAGAACCAAAGATGCCAAGCTTCTCATTAGCCCAGGACTCACAGATGCAAATATCTATAGTAGCCTGGGGAGGGCCTTTTGGGTCCAAAGCAACAACAACATCTCAGTCACAAGTCATTGTTGCCAAAAAGAAGTTCAGATCCACTGTGACCAGATTGTTTTTAAAAGAAGCTGTCTATCAAAGTTTATACATGAAAATTCTCCTAGTCCTAAATGACAACTAATTAATATTAATGGGACAAAGAAATATGGTATTATCTGTTGAACATATTTTATAGTTTTATCTACTGGACTAGGGAGAAATATTCACCTGTTGAAATGTTCACTTTGTAAGCTAAATAATGTGACTGAATGTATAAAAGAAAATGAAATTAAAAAAAGAAATATATATATATATA
>NW_006208406.1:582315-586954 GCF_000334495.1 Tupaia belangeri chinensis
TGAGTAATATATGAATGGGTAATAGAAGGATGATGCATATAGTAAGTGTTTAAAATCTTGACTGATATGCATAGTAATCATGCTGGAAAAAGAAATGTTATACACTCTAAAGATATATGGGATTAAGTGTAATGCCAAATTAATTAATTAATATAAAAAAGATATTTGTAAAAAAATTATTTTAAAATAATAAACCCAATATACAAGGAAAGTTGATAGTCAGTTGATACCCTCCAGCTTAGCTGGTAGAGATTGTTTAAACAATAAAATCCTCCCATTAAAATTGATAAATAGGCAATATTCCAAGTCCTCCACTATCCTAGTACTTCTGGCCTGCCCCAGAACCTTTCAGACTATTGCATAATCTGACTAAAGTCGATTGTCTTACCAACACATCACCACAAAGATCCTGTTTTAGCACCATGACCAGCATCTTGTGCCTTAATCATTGCCTGTACTATTTTTTTAAAAATAATTTTATGAAGGTATGTTTGAGATATAAAAAGTTGTACATATTTAATGTATATATTCAATATCTTGATGAGTCTGTGTATAAGTATATACCCATGAAATCATCACTACCATCAAGACCGTAAACATACCCATTAACTCCCAAAGTTTATTCCCTCACATATTATTATTATTGGTGGCTTTGTTTTGTTACTTGGAGGGAGGTTAACATGATTTTACCTTCCTGGCAAATTTTAAGCATATAATGCAGTATTGTTAGCTATAAGAACTGTACTGTACTGATATCCAAAACTTATTTATCTTGCATAATTAAAATTTGTTACCCTTTCACCAACTCCTATCTATTTCTCCTTTCCTCCAGCCCAACATGTATTACTTTTTGGAATATCTCCTCCATATACAGGTCAAACAAGACACACGTTCCAGAACAAATGATCCTATAACATAACAGTTTGAAACCTCTGATTTATTCCAATTCCTTTTATTTGATAGCTGGGGAAACAAAGGCCACCAAAGAAATAAATACTTGACTGAAGTCTTGAAGCAAATCAATGACAGATTCTTTAAAAGAAGACTTCATGCTCGTAGACCAGCACTTTATCCTCCTTATCAATGGCTACCAAACCTGTGGACAGGTGTAGTTTGTTATAAACATACAATTTTTCCCTCTACCTCACTCCTGCCATAACTCTTGTGTGGGGCTCAGTCCCAGGCTTTTTCAAATGTTCCCTATACGATTTTGATGATCAGCATATTTACGAAACATTGATGTGAAGTGAGTCCAAGTCATCAACACAACTTCTGGAAGCCATTAGCAGTTGTCTTGGGTTATCAATTGAAGTAAACTTATTTGAAAAATACCTGATTCAGGAAGTCATTCAGAGATGGAACAAAGAGGGTACAAAGGGAAGAAACAAAGTCTAAGAAAGGACCTTATAGATAAGCTATTATTGAATTAGATATCATATTCATCTCAGAAATCCCAAAAGAGCTCCTCAATATAAAGGAGTTTCTCCCTTTTTAGGGAATTCCCCCTAGAAGCCCAACAACTTGCCATCTCTCTTCCTCTCCCTTACTTCCTGACAAAATCATTCAGCAACAATTTGAGTGTTATTCACAATGAAAAAAAAAATTCCCCTAAATAGTTGCCTATCACTCAGAAAATTAGCTGCCATATATAATTAGGTTAATTTGTCATAATATTCATCTGAAATGGGAACAAGTTATTAAAAATGAAAGCAAACATATGGAGCTGGTGTCCTTGCACTGCTAAGCATGAGTGGCTAAGTCATGAGCTCCGCACATGAAGTCTCACCATACCTCCCCAGAAAAAATAAATAAATAGGTAAAGGTGGCATGATTAGGAAAGCTCTCACAGAGCCCATGAACCTTGGAAGAGTTTCCACTCAGAATTACTTCTTGGGATCTTACAACTCTGTAGAAACATAGCAATCATTGCAGATGACCTTAACCTTGGACAAATTCAGAAAACAATCCTATTCAAAATCATCAATTATTACTGTGTCTTTTCTCTGCCTCTAGTACAGGTATCCTCTTGTGTGTTGACAAATACCACATATGTAATTCTGGAATGAGGACAACTCAAGCTTTCTATTTATGGTATGGAGAGAAATATAGTAGGTAGTAGGTGGGAAACAGAAGAGGTCTATGAGTGAGATTCATAAGGATCTGTACTAATTACTGCTTTATCATCTTACAAAGTGTTCACACATTTTTCCCCTTTCTAGCTTGCTGCTCTTCTCCCCAGGCAACATGACCCTGAGCTATACCTCATAATTAAACTGCACATATGAACTTCTGAACATCCAAGAAAAGTGTTTAAAACAAGACAACAAGGAAGGCTACGTTGGGGAAGCAAGCTATTTTCTTTTCTCTAGAACCCTGTTTAATCCACTATGGAAAATGTGAATTTGAAAGTTAAATGAATTTTTTTAAAGTGATTTAGGTGTTTAGGTCAACTAGGCCTTCTCTCACATTAAATAACCTGAGAAGGTGTATTCTTCACAGACTCAACTTTCTTTTAAGAGCATTCTCATCAAGAAAGCTTCTCTAATTATGTTCAGTCAATCATAACAGAAAATAGAATGGAAAATTCACTAATTAAAATAAAGTTTTTCAGGGCCAACAGGTATGTGTAGTGATTAAGGTGCTGGACTCCCACATGGCTGACTATGGTTTGAGTCCCAGACTAAGCAGGCTTGTAGATCATGCTAGGTGGGTGTGTGTGCATGTCCAGAAATCCCAAGAGGAGAAGAGATTACGGTGTGACCATCTCCACATACCCCCCACCTCAAGATGATTTCTCACTTTCCCTTTCTCTGTCTCTCTCAGGCAAGCACACACACACAAACCGTATGGGGAAAAACAAAAGTCTTTCAATGATATTTGACTAGTAAGAACTAAAGACATGATGTTAGGATGTGTTTCTGAACCAAAGCCAAGAGACAGGATCCCAGCAACCCAAGGTCCTTTTGGACACAGGTTGGTACCTTTTGTCTGTTGAGCAAAAAGAAAAAGATAACTGGACAAACTGCTGAAGTCTTTTCATATTTAGAGTGGATACTAGAGACAGTGTGGGAAGAGGGTGGGAATCAAGGGGGGAAAGAAAGAAGCAAGACATTTAAGAGACATAAAAATGGAAAATTATCTGTTGATGATAACGTTAGAGGAAGAGAATCAAGGGGGAAAAGAAAGGAGCAAGACATTTAAGAGACATAAAAATGGAAAATTATCTGTTGATGATAATGTATATGATAA
This sequence comes from Tupaia belangeri chinensis, assembly GCF_000334495.1. Taxonomy (NCBI): domain Eukaryota; kingdom Metazoa; phylum Chordata; class Mammalia; order Scandentia; family Tupaiidae; genus Tupaia; species Tupaia belangeri. The sequence goes on from NW_006208406.1 coordinate 585,565, forward strand.
TATCTTTAGCTAGACTAATATACAGTGTATTCATGCTGGGAAATTTTATTTTGCATGCTGTAATGATATATAGTGATTGAATGCATTTAATAAGTTATATATGTATACACACACACACACACACACACGCTCGTGCTTCAGGATGAGTGGGCTGGGGATGTGAACCATGCCTGCCACATAGGATCCATCATCTCTTAGCACAATAGTGCTGCACCATGGAGCCAGCCCAATATAGCAGATACTACTGATGGCACCAATCTCCTTGATTTACTTGAGGTTACCTGAAGCTGTGCTAGATGGTTCTCACAAGGTAACAGTTTCCTGCATCAGTCATTTCCACCTCTCTGGTTCTCTGCCAAAAGACTTTCCAACAATACAAGTGCTTCTTCCAATAAGTGGGGGTGCACACTGTAACTTCAGAGGCCAAGGCACCAGAAATAACTTTCAACCAAGGGTATGGAAGTAAGTGAATAAAGTTTCAACCTCCCTGCCCTCTGTGGGATTCTACAAGGATTCCACACAGATTTTTGGAGGTTCTCTAGGCAGATGGATTCCTAGTAACCTACTCATTTACATAACTTTCACGGGGTTTCTCCTTTCCTTATCTCATTTTTCCCATTACCTTACATGTGCATCCTGAATTCATCTACCATATAAAATAACAGCACTTGAAGCAGAGTTCACTTCTGTAGGAATTCAAAATAAGACAGAGATAGTTTTTTAGATAAAATAATTATCTCCTTACTGATGTTATATAACATGGTATTTTCTCATATACTCTGGAAATGTATATGTACGCATTTTTATATATAGGCACAGACAAAAGTTTTTAATAAAAGAGATCAAATTAGATGATAAATACCAAGATGTACCACAGAGATCACCATTAAAAGGAGGGCTTCTTGCCTCAAATGCTAAGAGTGCTATCAAAGTCATCTTTTGGCTATCAGAGTACATCTTCCCCTCAGAGATTGCTCCTCTACAGAGAACATCTAGCTCCTGAGTGAATCCAACCCTCACATCAGGTTCTCTACATTTGGGGTAAGAGAGATAGTAGGGAAGACCAAGTGAAAAAGTCTCACTGCTGGCCAGCAGAGTGATGCAAAATCAGTATTATATTTCGAGAGCAGGTAGAAACAGAGATTAGTACCATCTTTAAAGATCTTAAGCATAGACAATGGGGGTGGAGGTGGTGGGAAGGAATCAAATGGGCAAAAAGAAGTAAAACATTTAATGAACACAATAGTGGAAAATTAGGATAATGCATATAGTAGTATCTTCGACTGGACAAACATACAGTGTATTCATACTGGGAAAATCCGTTGTATATGCTGTAAAGATGTATGGTGATTAAATGTAAAAAAAGAAAAAGAAAAAAGAAAAGAAAAGA
>NW_006208406.1:587002-589663 GCF_000334495.1 Tupaia belangeri chinensis
AACTAGATTTTTCAGGGAATGAAGATTTTCTACCGATAATTCAGCCTCCAGCAAACAAGCTAGCAGCAGATATCTATTCAATGACTGCAGTAGCTAGGTGCTACTTTATAGGATGTGTAAAGTTAGACTTGTGTTCATGGAAATGTGTGTGTCACCTGTGTTTGCTATGAGGGTATTTGGACTGATTAGGGTCTTTGGTGATTCAATAAAATGTGGGGGAAAAACAGTATAGAAAGCAAACATAGGTACCAGAGACAGTGTGGGAGGACAGTGGGAGATGGCAGAGGGTAAGAGATAGGGAATCAAGGATGGGGGGGAAAAAGGCAAAACATACAGAAAACAAGAAATGGAAGATCATTTGCTAACAATAACATGTATGTTGATGTGCTTGATTGAGACAATATACAGTGTACTCTGGATGGAAAGGAAAGTCTCGTATGCTGTAATGATGTACAGTGCATGAATGCAAATAAATAAATTGAAAAAAAGAAAAGAAAAGAAAAGAAAAGAGAGAGAAACAAAGATCTTGTTAAATACCATGTTATTATATAACACCAGTAAGGAGATAATTGCAGAGGTAATGTCTTCTTATCATATGTTTATTTACTTCACCAGTCTGGCCCCAGAAGTAACCCAATGGGCCCTGAAGAGTGATTTTAGACTACTGCAGACATAACCAAGTAGTAACTAGTTTTCATTTGTACATAAACTCATGAAGAAATTTATGAAACCTTTGTAAAGATAGCAAAGAGAAAAGTCCCAAAGAGGAAAACTGAAGACATGAAATAAATGAAGAGCCATACTGTGTTCCTGAAATGGAAGATTCAGAATTACAGAGTGGGCAGTTCTTCTCTATTCATTCAGCCCTTGAATAGTCTCAAGCAAATACCAAGAGATTTTATTTTGGTACATGAAAGTATTATTCTAACACTAATTTGGAGAAACAAATAAAGAGTGATAGCAAAAAGATGTATTAAAAGATTCAGAACTACAGAGATGGCAGTTCTTCCCATATTCATTCAGCCCTTGAATAGTCTCAAGCAAATACCAAGAGATTTTATTTTGGTACATGAAAGTATTATTCTAACACTAATTTGGAGAAACAAATAAAGAGTGATAGCAAAAAGATGTATTAAAAAGAAAAAAATTATTAATGAGGAGTGACAATATAATTCTATTATTAGATATTGAATACTCTAAAATAATTAAAATACAGAAATGAAAGTACAGTACTTTTGTTAAATAATAAAAATACAGTACAGAATGAAACATAAAAACTGTCAGAGTAAAGACCTCTAAAAATCTACTATTTCATAAAATAATAAGCTCATTGGAAAAAGTGTTGAAATTAACTTTTTTAGAACTCTGGAAATTAACCAAAGACTAAGAAATCTGAGGAGTGTTTATTCAAGAAAAAGAGCTGAAACAGTGATCTCAGGGATATTTGAATTTGTCCTGTTCCCATCCATCTTCCCTCACCTCCCCAGTGGCCTTGAGAACCATAAGCCTCACAACCATGGTTGCTAACATTGACCTAGCAACTACTAGAGAGTCTGAGTTTCAAGAACAATAAAATGTCCCATCCCTAGGAAAATTGTCACTATTTCATTTGTCTGGCAGCTCCTTGGAAAAGCCCCATTCACAGGATTTAGAATTATTTCACCTGATTCAGAATTCCCTCAATGGGAAAAGTTCTATACCAGACATTTGCTGAAAACAATAAGAAACAATTGTTAAATCTCACAGTTGTCTGAGAGTGGGATACCAGTTGGGACAAATAAGAGGTTGGACAAAACACACACACACACACACACACACCCCAACAACACTTAAAAAGAAAATCTAAGGAAAGAGATGCATCCAGAGGATTTTAAAAATTCTGACATATTTCTTTGACCAAGCAAGTCATGTGCATGTGCAAGGTCCTGACATACCCAGATAATACCCAAGAAAGCCTGACCTGGAGGCCTTGCACAGGCAGGAAGTAAGATTATGGCAAAATTGAAAACTGACAGAATCTCAGAGCCATGCCGCAATACACACACAGAGTATCTCAGCAAACAGTAGAACACTTAATTGGCTCAGTGCATTTAAGGAAATCTTTGTCCAATCATTAGCTGACCTCTAAGACAACCAATGTCAGCAGTTTCACACAAAAAGTCATACAAACCTTACAAAATAAGTGCAGAAATGTCATTAAACAATAAATAACAACGAAAACACCTTGGAGAGGAGTATCTAGTTTTCAATGATGCCAAATTATATTTTAAATATCCAATATTTTAAAAAAACTTCTGAGAGATACAAATAAAAAGAAAGATATGACCCATACATAAACTCAGAGCCCACATGCCCACATGTGTGCACATGTGCACAAATACACACACACAGTTAATAGAATTGGGCTTTGAGGAACCCTACACATATTTAACAGAAGGATTTGTCATCAGCTTTTAAAATATGTTCAAAGAACTAAAATAAACTGTTCAGAGAATTAAAGGAAAGTATGAGAATGAGTACCACATAAAGAATATTAATAAAAAGACATAACTTTTTTTTTGGAGAGATGTTTGCTACAGGGCGCGTGCGCTCGCCAGACAGACAGAGAGAGACAGAGAGACAGAAAGCGAGAAATCACCCCCCAGGGGGGATGGTCACGCC
>NW_006208406.1:589698-593382 GCF_000334495.1 Tupaia belangeri chinensis
GCACGCACACGCGCCCGGCATGAGTTTCAAGCCACCAGGTCCGGAACTCACCACGGTCGACTACGTGGGAGTCCAGCGACATAGCCATTATGCTAACTGCTGGTCCCAAGAGACATAAATTTAAAAAAAATAGAAACTCTGAAGATTCAAAAAAGGAAACAGTAATTGAAAAAAAATTAACTTTGGAGAACCAGCAGTTAGCATGATGGCTATGTTGCTGGACTCCCACGTAGTCGACTGCAGTTTGCGTCCCGGACCTGGTGGCTTCACTCTGTAAATTGTTTCTTTGCTGTGCAGGAGGAGAACATTATGCTAAGTAAAATAAGCCAGGCAAACAAAGACGAATACTATCTAATCTCACTTATATGTAGAATCTTAAAGTGTTGATCTCATAGAAATATGGAATAGAGGGGCCAGCAGGTGGTGTGGTGGTTAAGGGCACTGGACTCCCACATGGCCGATGGTGGTTTGAGTCTCAGACCTAGCATGACTTGCTTTCTTACTTTCTCTTTCTCTCTCTCTCTCTCTCTCTCTCTCTCTCTCTCTCTCCCCTCCCCAGTCAAATAAAAAATAAATAAATAAAGTCACATATAATAATTCTTTTTAAAAAAAAAAAGAAATATGGAATAGAAAGGTGGTTACCAGAGTCTGGGAGAAGGAGGAGGAATTGAGGAAGGGGACAATATTGATCAAAGGGTAGAAAATATCAGTTAGTCTGGAAAAATAAGTTTTAGGGACATTTCACTCTATGGTGGCCACTGTTAATCTTTTACATACCTTTTACATATTTTTAAATGCTAAAATAATAAATTTTTAACATTCTTCCTTTTAAAATTAATAATTTGATGAGGTGATATATTGTTAATTATCTTGATTTAATCTTTCCACAATGTATACACATTTTTAAGTATATCACATTATACTTAAAAATATACAATATTATTTGTTAAGTAAAAAAGAGAAAGATTAGTTAAATAAGCATACAACCATACAATGGAATTCACCAATGCTGTGATTAATTTACATCAATAAGAAACATACCATGTACCAGCTTCAATTCTAGATGTCAAAGAGAAAGAAGAGAACAAAACAAAATTCCTGTCTTTCTGAAGTCTATATTTTAATAGAGGGTGACAGATAATAAACGCATAAATCATTAAAATTACAGAATATCAGATGGTAATATCTGCAATGGAGAGTGATACAGCAGGAAAAAAGAGGAATAAGGGGTCTGAGAATGTGGAGAAAAGGAAGATTACAATCTCAAATGAGATGGTAAGGGAAGTCTCAATGAGAAGGTGACAGTTAAGTAAAGACCTGACTGAAGTGATAAACTAGTACGTGGAAAAAAAATCCAAGGTAGTGCAAAGGCCCTGGGCTGGCAATATGCCTGGTGTGTTCAAGAAATGGCAAGGAGGCTGGTGTGGCTGAAAGGAGTACTGAGAGAAGTAGGTCATGTGGGGGCCTGATCGTGCAGGGTCTTATAGACCATAACACAACAGAACCTTCACTTTGGGTGAGATGAAGCCATGGAAGAGTTTCAAACTGAGAAGTAACACAATCTGATACTACAACATGAATTAAAATAGTTGCTAAACTTAAAAAATAAAAAAAATCTCTAAATTATTGATTTTTCCAAAATAAATGCCTAATTGATAAAAGACTTAAATATAAAAAAGGCAGCCATAGACGTACTATGGCTTAAGTGAGTGTATTTATGTTTTAGAAAAATGACAACAGTTTTGACATTAAAAACAGTAATTTACATTCTTACCGATAGTGTACCAGAACTCCCTTTTCTCCACATACTAAACTAAAAGTGACTGAAAAAATGCTGACAATGTCAATTGCTATAAAACTGTTGTATAACAAATAAAAATAAAAATTGTTTAGGAGGTAACTCTAAAATATTTGTAGCTGTGAAATTTGTGGAAGGCTTAATACACAAATGTCTTTACAAATCAAGTAGAAAAGGCATTCACAGAGGAGAGAAGCAATAGAAGAGCCAAATAACAAAATTTATGGTAAATAGCATTCATATTTAAAGATAGAGAATGAAAACATAATGTGGGCCAGCTGGTGGTGTGGTGGCTAAGGCAGATGGATACCACATGGCCAATTTCATGGTTCAAGTCCTAGACTAGCAGCTTGAGAAACATGCCAGGGACCCAATATTCTGAGAGGAGACTGGAAGCGAAAGGCTTGTGGCATAGCTAGCCCCCCTAGGGAGTGATTTCTCACTTTCCCTTTTTCTCTTTCTCTTCAGTGAGCATAGGAATCTTATGGCAAAAAAAAAAAAAAAACACTAAATGTTTTAAAGATAGAGAAATGGATTGAAAATCGCAGTTAAGAGAACAATTAGATAATCTAGTCTTATTTTTCATAGGGAAATATAAAATCTAATCTCTATTCTCATTTTTCATAGGAAAATATATAAACCAGAGAGGGGACAAACATCCTCCCAATTATGTTCTGCAGCTAAGTCCTAGGAAACACAAGGAGGGAGGAGGACCTAGAATTCAATGTATAGAGCATATCCACACTCCACTCTGACACATTCAAATTCCACAAATACAGTAGATGACATAAGTTCCTGGACCTAGAATTCATTGTATAGAGCATACCCACACTCCACTCTGACACATTCATATTCCACAAATACAGTAGATGACATAAGTTCCAAATAATAACAGAAAAAAAAAGATACAAATAAAATTTTTTCCAGGGGAGCTGAAGGAGCCAATCCAGGCAAAACAAAAGATCTTCAGCCATTTTAGAGATATGAGTGATCTCTGTATCCAGAGCCTTAAGGACCATGGATATATTATATTGATTATCAGAAATGTAGACACAACAGTCTACATTAAGTGATTATAGTGATTCCTTGAGCAGTGGTCAGCATGTCTAAAGCCCTTCTTTTTGCAAAACTATACATCTGGGTCCTTCATTATATAAGAAAGCTATGAAATAGCTAGTATGATTAAGAGCAATAACTGTAATTAGCAAGAGATCCTACTGCCTTTTCTAAATATACATTGCCTGCTTGTGGAGAAAAAAGAAACATACACCATAGGTAAAAACCACCAGGAGTTAACATTTAACTCAATGCTGGGCAGGAAACATATCCCAGTTAGAAGGTTTGGAGGGAAGGCTATCTAAGACCCTCCTTAGTATAAAAGGCCATCCCCAGGTACATCAGCCTGTCCAGTTATATGACAAATATAGCCACTTGTTTGTGCCACAGGCTTATAAAGATCCCCAAAGCACATAGTATTTTTTTGTATGTATAAAACTAATCATTATTTTATTTTTTAAATTTATTTATTTTCATTTTTTAAATTAATTTATTTTTAAATTTTTCCACACACATTTACTTTACATAGCAAAAAATTTTAGCTCATAATCCATAATTCTTGACAGTTTACAAACAACTTTCAAAATTTCAAAATACTGAATTTTAGAGATAATGTTCAAAATATGTCTCATAATTTTGTATAATTTTATGACTCTATAACAACAGAAGCAGTATGGTTTCAAATATATATATATATTTTTTTTTTGAGTGTAGACACTCGGTATATATTAAGTGGGGACATACAATGCCTCTCCTTCATAGCATGGCTTGCTTCACTCAGCCGTAAGTCTTCCATATTCATCCACTTCCTTTCAAAAGCCAGGGTTTTG
>NW_006208406.1:598232-604839 GCF_000334495.1 Tupaia belangeri chinensis
TCTTCAATTGTGTTTAGTAATGTAATCCAAGAAAAAGTATTCTCTTCAGGTGTACAAAGAAATGTATCTCTTTCTTTGCAGATGGTTCAGTGAAAGGGAGGATTCCAGGGAGTTTTCAAATACTAAAATGTTTCAGAATTGTAATTCTAAACCTATCTAAACAGCCAGGGATGGTGTAGATAAAGGAAGTGAGGACTGAATAAATGGGAAGAAAATAATACGTGGAATAAAGAAAAAGTCGCGTGCCGTGCGATTTTGCCAGGGGTCGAAAGATGGGAGTGTGGTGTAGTAGGACTGAGGGTGTTCCTATGTGTTAATCAGAAGAGAGAAATTTACAAATGAAAGAAGAGGGGAAAGGGAGAGAAAAATAAAGGGAAAAAAAAGTGTACCTGGCTGAAAGAGGGGTGTCTGACTTGGGGGTCCAGGGGCTGAAGCTACGGGGGACAGTCCTCCCTCGAAGTTCCTGGCCCAGGGGTCGAAAGATCCCCAAGGCACATAGTATGCTCCAGTATGCTTCAGATTTGGGGTTTGTCATCCACAACGATCCTGTTCAATGAGAATAATAATATGGGTACACATTTTAGTGGAAATCTACCCCATGTTCTGTGGGATTTCATGTCAGGTGCTGTTAAAGCAGATAGCATGTTCTCTAATCTCCACCTAGAGAGTTTAGACCATCCCAAATGATTTATCCCAAGTACCATCCTGTTTTTTTCACTGGCCAAATAGGAGCATTGTATGGGCTAAGCACAGGGCATGTGATGTTTACTTGAGCAAATTCTTTTTTTCTTATTTTAATTGTTTATATATTCAATCACTGCACATCACTACAGCTTGTAAAGTCAATTTACTCAATGTGAATACACTTTAGCACATTCTTATATGGTCTCTCCAATTTCTTTGTGTCTTCTGGGCAATTGGTATTGCTTTAGAGAGGATTACATTTTTGTATGCCCCCCACACTGCCTTTACAACTCTTACCCTGAGGCAAAGTTCCCCACACTAGTGTACAGGCACAGCCCTTGTAAAACCAGTACCAAACATGTATTCATTTATTGGGGAAATACAAACCTCATAGGGCTGTAGAGGGAAGTGGACTATGCTCCATATAAGAATTATTTGTCACATCTTTATAATGATTTCCTCATATCAATCAATGGCATTCAAAGACCCTTCTAATTTACTGGGGTTGCCATATTGAGTGTGTATTCTGCTCCTTTGTCTACTCAGACTCTGACTTTTTTGGTGAGCAATATATTGTAAGCTCCACCTGTGGCCTCTGACCCACAAAGGTGGCTCACATGTGCTTTAGAACTTGAACTTGACCTGCCCCCTATGCCAAGGAATAGGTACAGCAATATGGTTCTATTTTCTCAGCAGGAGTGCTGTGGACTATGTATTCTTATACCAAAAGGTGGAGCTATCACCCAACACAGTATGCTAATACAATGGCGGAGCAGTCTCTTGACGGCTGGGTTTCTGCTAAGAAACACCTATACCTCTGTTATTTTGTCAGACAAGGGTTGGAATCCTTTTTCTTTTGGTAGCTGTTTCCACAGGCCCACAAAAACATGTTAGGTTGCATATCTGTCTTGGAAGAATATACTATGGCCTTTATCAAATCTATCCACATCTGTTTGCAAGTGACCTCAGTGGGTCTTGTGCCTCAGAGAGTCCAGTGCCCCTTTTCTGTAACTCCTTAGTTATGTCCTTCACCTTCCAGACTCCCTTTTTCTGTTGGGTAATTTTGGTTACTTCTAGGGTCAGCAATTGTCTGGATGGCTAGATGTGCAGTATCACCCACCATGAGAATAATATAAAGATACCATAATGGGAGGAGGGAGCTGACTGTAGCACTTTAACTTGCTTGCCAAAGGTGAATTTTACTTCATCTGGCCCTTTAAGGGGGATAGTGTATATGGCACTATGCATTCCCAACTTCCAAATAAAGTCCTGCAGCTCCTCCATGGTGTTCCATTTAGAGTAGAAAGAGAGTAGGTTCCCTTCATTGAGCCAGACAAGGCAGCAAGCCATCATCAGCCACACCAGAAGGGAGTTTTCATCCACCACAGCAGCTCCATGAATGCACTCACCTAAGCAATGGATGGTTATGGAGGACATTTTTCATCATTCTTCCCCAGAAAGGAGAATGCTATTTGTCCCTGCACTCTGCACATAAAGCAGCCACCTTACCACCCTGCCATGCTCTCTTGCTCCTTTTGTCTAAATTTGGAAGCTAGTTCCACTAGCTAGGCTGACATATATGGCCAGGTTCTCACATGCATTGAACTCTGAGGCTGTGGGAGATTGTGTGGATCTCCCCCCTGCAGGTGGAATGCAATGATTTTATCTTCCATATTATAAATGGCCTCACTTACAGTTGGGCAGTTAGGCACTTGTAAACCCTTCTTTTCCTTGATTGTCTCCACAGGATCACAGAGTTCTCCTTGGAGGGTTCAGAATCCTCAGTGGAGTCCCATTCTGGATTCCAATCTGCCTGGACTTCTACAACATGGATTCACACCAATAGAAGCTTTCACTCCTTCATTTTTAAGAACTGGCAAGTTAGTCCCTATAATTGTTTAATAGCTTGCTCCAGGTGGCAGCTGAGTAAGTCTCTGGCTTCAGCTTGAGTGACATTGTTGTTTTCCTCTGGTTGAAGTTCTTCCCTAAAACTTTGAGACTCTGTTCAAGCAGCTAATTCCTGCTCTGTTGCCAGGCACAAAGCAAAAAGGAGGGACCAGCAGTTAGCATAATAATGGCTATGTCGCTGGACTCCCATGTAGTCGACCATGGTTCAAGTCCCGGACCCGGTGGCTTAAACTCACACCGGGCGTGTGTGCGTGCGCGCCCAAGATCCCGAGAGGAGAATGGAGGAGAAGGGATTGTGGCATGGCCATCCCCCCTGGGGGGTGATTTCTTGCTTTCTGTCTCCTGTCTCTCTCTGTCTGGTGAGCGCATGCACCCTATAGCAAAAAAACCTCTCCAAAAAAAAAGAAAAAAGGAGAAACCAGTCAATGGTAGCAGCAACAATTCTACTTGTCTTTTTCTTCTGAAAGTTCTCTTTCTCACCAACTGCCTTTAAAATTTCTAGCAGCCCTACAAGCATTTTCAGGGTATCTCCATATTGTGGCCCCCAGTAGTCTAACAGACTGGCTACATGGAACCACATCAAGCAGAATGCCCACCATAGTATTTCTCCTAGTGACATCTCTCTCTCTTCACTCTTCCTTGTGGTCACTGCAATGATGGCTTCTCTGGGATCCTGTCAACTATGCCAATTTTAAGATGAGAGCTCCAAATCTTAAAGGGTTCACATGTAATGTTTTCATGTCCCAAAGAATTTACATGGAGGTCTGGCAGAGAGAGACATGAGTTTACTCACAAGATGCACTAATGACAGTGAGTGATCATTACTGGTGGGGAGCACAAGCTTAAGTTATACATGTTAAGAACAAAGCATACATAAATCAAAGATTAATGCAGACTTTACGCTACCAAGACAAAGGTTTAGTTTCCATGTTAATTGTTTGAAAATCACAATAAAAGGTTATCTTATAGATTAACAGAATCAAGAGGCTAGGTTTAAGGTTCAGTGTTCTTGATCTTGTGCTGTTGACATGGGAGAGGTATGTATACCTCCAGACCAACCTCAGCCATGGACAAATTCCATTATGTGAAAGTAATCATCAGAAGATGCTTACAAACCCAGATGTGGCTGTAGCTAAGTTTCAGGAAAAACAGAGATGGGAATGGGATGGGATTCAATTTATGGAACATATCCACCCTTCCTATTTTCCCTGGTCAACTAAATGATTAGATCTGATGAATCACTAAGAATCCACCCCTTTCAGCAAGTGAGTGGAGTCAGATAGCTAACTACCTTCAGGCAAAGCATCTCAATATCATAATGTAAATTTCATAAGTGGCCATGGGAAAAATTTACATATAATTTGCTGAACCTTAAGGTGAATATTTCCATTATTTTATATTAAGATCTATCTGTTTCGTGTCATGTAGAGCATTACCCTGGAATTCAGAAATTTTATCCCCAGTCCTGTACTTTCTTACAATAACAAGACCCAGCCTGTATATTCTGTTCCTCCAGATGGCATTTTTCTCTCTGGTTCTCCCAGAAACAGACCCTGAAACAAAGATTCATGAATAAAATATTTATTTGGAAGGTGATCCCAGAAAACACCAGTAGAAAAACAAAAAAAGTGAGATAGGGCAGGAAGTAACAATAAAAAGTGAATTATTGAACTAATTTCCACCGTGGCCAGCTGGAGCTTAATCCTTCTGGTGAATTCTGAGAGCAAGTATAGAACATACTACTCAGAGTCATCTCATTTTAGGAAAAAGGGGACTAAGGCACTTAGATACTGACTAAATCAAGTTAGCCTTCCATTGCAGGCTATTCATAGAGCTGGTGGGGTGGGACTATCTTGCTCTTCAGACTTTTCAAAATGTAAGAAGAGGGAACTCTGACCTCTAGAGAAAGCTCTCAGGCAGTTGGAAATCTGCACTTAAGACCCAAAGGGGCATGGGTAAAGCACAGACATTATCTTTTATATATATTCTGTCAGTAAAGAAATAGTTAAATTTGAACTAATAAGAGAGACTGGATGAGAAATGATTTATATCTTAAGATAGGATTTTTTAAAATTTTAGCTCAAGTCCTCACCCCAAGATTGTACTTGTTGTCCCAAACTGTCTGCCTACCCATTCATTGGCTTCCCTGGGTCTCTTAACACAGAGAGAGACTTAATAACTATTTCAGGTTAATCAGAAGTAAAATATTTTGCCATAATAAAATTGTGGATGGAAATTGGAGCTACTCCATGAGAGAGAGTGTGTGTCTGAGCTCAGAGCTGCCATATGCACTTTATTGTTGCTGGGAAGAGGTCACTGAACCAGAGCAGTTCCTCACTAATGGTGGGTAAATGGGCTTTAGCAGCTAAGGAAGGAACCTAATTATCACCAGGGGACTCTCAGGGTATGCTCCATGAAAGAGACCATCTGTGGCCATTTGTGAGGATGTGCACCCAGTGCTGGGCAGGCTTCACGCAGAGGGTCACAGCACCACTTCTGAGCTTCTCCTTCCCTCCCTAACCCTATCATGCATTGTGCCAATAGGCTCTCTCCCTGGTCATCCCCTGGGAGAATCCCATTGTGAAAAGTAGGCCTTTTACCTCCAAAGTCCCTGAGTCTTGGTCTGGAAGGACTTCAAAGAAAAACAAGGCCCTGGAGGAAGGGGAAGAATACCTGACAGTTCCAAGTTAAGAGCAAGAAGGAAATAAAAAATTCATGAACCAAATCATTGGTTCATAACTTGCCTTATGATGCCAGCTTTGTCCAAGTGAAGGAGATGAAGGGAGAGGAATGTTAATGGGGCAGCTGTTATTGCTCTGAATGGGTAGGTGGGCAATTCTGGCTTCAGGGCCACTGGGAGTGACAGTCTTTGGCTGATTGATTAGCCAGTGTCTGCCATTAAGTTATTCTGCATTGAGAGGCTCCACTTTGGACTCTGGTCATGTACTTCATTTGAAAGACTATCTTCTTGGTGGAGAGGAGGAGACAAGCATGTAATTTATTTACTGTTCAGATTGAAGCAAACCTGTGCTTTAAACTCCTGTACTTTCTCCTTGCTATCTGTACTTGGTACACCTAATAAAATATAAGTCAGGAGTCAGGACCTGGCAGGAGAACCAGGATGGGTAGATACTGGGATTTTATGTAACTGCTGAACTGTCTCCTTCTTTACCAAGTGAGATTTTCAAAACATGCAGGACTATTATGACCGAGACGAAAACAAACAAACAAGAAAATGTGAAACTTTGCTCCTCAAAGGAATAGAAAAGTCACAAGTCCCAGTGCCAGGGAACATACAACTATCAGTTCTCAATAAGTCTTTTCCAAAGGCAAATGAACATGCCTGAAGAGGCCTGTGTTTTGTAAAGTCCAAGGGCCCCACAGGACATTATTCTCCAAAGCGCGTAACCTGCCACTCTACCAATCTGTTTCAGAGCCTCTCCTGTTCTTGTTCTCCCTAAAATGGCATTTAAGGCCCTCTATAAGTGACTCTCAGACTGCCTCTTTCCTTTTCTAAAAATAATATCATTTATTTTATTTAAGTACTTTTAAGTACTAAAATATTTTAATTATTACTTAATATTAAATATTTATTTATTTATTTTTAAAATTTTTACTATAGGGCATATGCATTCACCAGAGAAAGACAGAGAGAGATAAAGTGAGAAAGCAAGTCACCCGGTCTGGGACTCGAACCGCAATCAGCCTTGTGTCAGTCCAGCAACATAGCCACAATACCATCTGCTGGTCCCCTGCCTACTTCTTTCATAATGTTCCTTCTCACTCTCCCTAGCAACCAGGCTACAATCAAAACCTATTATGTTGGGGAACCAGCAGTTAGCGTAATGGCTATGTCGCTGGACTCCCACGTAGCCAACCAAGGTTCAAGTCCCAGACCCGGTGGCTTAAAACTCACACCGGGCATGTGTGCGTGCGTGCCCAAGACCCCGAGAGGAGAATGGAGGAGAAGGAATTGCAGTGTGATCATCCCTCCTGGGGGTTGATTTCTCGCTTT
>NW_006208406.1:604874-614993 GCF_000334495.1 Tupaia belangeri chinensis
TGCCCTATAGCAAAAACCTCTCAAAAAAAAAAAAACTATTATTTTTGGTTCCTTGAAATACCCTAAATAGTCTTAAATAATCTTGCTCTCTCTGCTAATTGTAATGTTTGATTTCCTGTATCTCCATTCACAGAAATATAACTTATCAAGACTCAGTTAATCTGTCTTCTACCCCCAAAGCCGTTTCACACCCTCTCCTTGTGCTTTCACCACACTTTGTCCTTCTGTTTCTGTGACTAGCAGCCTCTGCCTTGTGTTACACATGCTGATGAACAGGCAGGCTTCTTCTGGGATCCACACTCTCAGATGCAGGGCTCATGTTGTTCAACTGTGCCTTCTCCTTCACCAAGATCCCATATGTATGTGCATGTGATGTATATTAACATGTACACACAGACACACACACTCCTATAGAGTAGGCACTCAATAAGGTCTTGTTGAATGAACAGATAAATAAGCATTGGGGCTAGCAAGTGGCATAGTGGTTAAGGCACTGGACTCCCACAGGACTGATCATGGTTTGAGTCCCGGACCTGGCAGCTTCGAAATCATGGCAGGCAAGTGTGTGTGCATACCCAAAATTCCAAGAAGAGAATGGAAGAAAAGGGATCGTGGCATGACCATCTCTCCTGAGACATGATTTCTCACTTTCCCTTGTGTTCTCCCTGGTGAGCACACACGCCCTATGGTAGATGTTCTCCCTGGTGAGAGAGATGGCTACACACGCCCTATGGTAGAAACCTAAAAAATTAAAAAGATAACCCTGATTTGCCTAAGAAAACTTAGTAATAATATTCTTTACCATAACTAAAACCTGAAACATAACCCTGAAGGATAAATAGTACTTGTCGAACATCTACCATTTGCCAGACACTGTAGTATGTAACTTATACATATTTTCTCACTGGAAGGTATAACACTTTTATTCTGATACTTGATCACATTGTGATCACTGTAAAGTAGTCCATTCCAATGTCATCTGGAAAGGAAGTCCCAATTGTATTTAATTTCAGACTACCTACTGAAAGAAGAACATGGGGTTTCCAGAAACACTGAGATTCCAAATATTAACTTTTTCTTAAGTTTTATTTTATTTATTGATTGATTCCATCTATTGTGAGAGAAAGACAAGCTATCCCAGCAGGGTCTTGAAATCATGATCCACCCCTAGCTCTAGCCAACCCCAGATCATGGGCACCTACATACTTGGCATACTCAGGGAGGTCTCTAGAAGCAAACTTGGAGCCTTGTTAAAAAGGTCAATCTTACAGAGTGTCATGGGGTTTTTGTTTTGGTTTTTTTTTGAGACTTTTTAAAGCATTATTTTATTTTATTCATTATTATTATTACTTTAATTTGACCAGAGATAGAGAATGAGAAAGCAAGCTGCCAGTTCTGAGATGTGAATTGTAGTGGACCATGTGGGAGTCTAGCACAACTTAACCATGATGCCACCTGCCAGCCCTGAGAGTGTCATGTTTTACTGCTATACCACTGTTCAGCACCTACCTCCAGAAATTTCTAAGAGTCCCAAGAATAACTTCATGAGCCACAAACCTGGTCTAGCTGCATCATGAATCAGCATTGGCTTGATTCAAATCTTTTTTACTTTTTTTTTTTAGAGGTTTTTGCTATAGGGTGCGTGCACTCGCCAGAAAGACAGAGAGAGACAGAGATAGAAAGTGAGAAATCACCCCCCAGGGGGATGGCCACGCCACAATCCCTTCTCCTCCATTCTCCTCTCAGGATCTTGAGCACGCACGCACACACACCCGGCGTGAGTTTAAGCCACCGGGTCCGGGACGCGAACTGCGGTCAACTACATGGGAGTCCAGTGACATAGCCATTACACTAACTGCTGGTCCCTTTGCATTGGCTTGACTCTTGACCTGCGCCACAACCAGCTGCCTCATCAATGCCTGTGCAAAGTACACTGCTTTCTAACGTCCCAAAGCCACCAGATGCTGAGGGTCTCCATGGGGAAAGTCCTGCCTCCAGTCCGTGTCATTATCTGTGGTTTCTGAATGCTGGCAAAATAACTTGGGAGAGCAGTTCATAAAAACTTTTTTTCTGGCCTCTTGTTCCTATAGTCATGGGACTCACACCTAGCCCAGGGACTAAGCAGGGCATACTAGAGCTATACCTGTTTATCTATGTCAGCCTGTTCCAACACAACCACAGTCTTTTCCCAGCATTCCAGTTACTAAACAAAACCCCCTGTGTATACAGTGCACATAGTGGACACCAGAAGTGGGAAAGAAGGGACAATGTGGACAACCTAGCACCTGAGCCCTGGCACATCTGCCAGTATACTTTGCCAAGCATTTTTAGTAAGTGCATTTACACTCACCAAGATCTGGACTATGTGCTTTCCATGTTAACTCCTGCCTCAGTTCTGTGGAGATATCTATAACCGCATTAGAAAACCAACTTCGAGGGGTTAAATAAGTTGCTTGGTGCCAGGTCTGGAATCTGAATCCAGTCCCATCCTAATCCAAAGCTATGCTTTTAATAATATACTATTTTTCATATTCTCCTTTTTCCTGTAATTAATCTGTAAGTTTCTTCCATGCTATTTTGATATTTACACCTCTACTGTTCATGAGGTTTATTCTGGTGCTTAGTAGAAATTCATTGAATTAAATTAAAATCCAAAAGTCATCTTTAGTTGCTAAGGGAAGTTACCTTTCCCAGAAGCCTATAACTTCTCTCAGGAGCTCCCTATCTCCTTCCTCTTAAGCAGAAAATATACATGAAACAAGACCTTTAATTAGCCTTCACTATTAGTGCCTACCTCCTGTAATAATTATCTTTGGCGATGTCATCTTGAATCCCCTGGGTAGCATGTATATTATGGACTATTAGAAGCTGTTCTGAAAGCTGGCCATAAGTCTGATTCATATTAGGTCAATTACTTTTACTAAAATTAAAATTTGTCAAGGATAGTTTGATGATGAGTCTTGGCAGCTAAAAGGAGCCTTAACGAGCCATGTAGCATTCTTTGGCAGAAGCACAGTGGTTTCATCTCAAGGTTAAGGTCTGGTTTTTAGTGAAAGTACCAGGGATCAAAGGAACAAACTTCTCTGGATTTGTAACCTTGGACAGAACCTCTGGCTCCCGGTAACTACTGCTACTGCAATTAACCAGTTAGTTTTTAGTTTTCTTCTATGGCATCTGGGGATCCTTAATAAAGACCAAACTAGAAAACATGAACCAAGGACCAGCAGATAACATAATGGTTACATCATTGGATTCCCACATAATAAACCTTAGTTCTAGTCCCGAACCTGGAAGCTTGAAACTCATACTGGGTGCATATGCATGCAATCCAAAATCACAAGAAAATTGAAGAGAAGGGATTGCAGCCTGGCCATATCCCCTGTGGGCTGATTTTTCTCTTTCTTTCTCTCTGGTGAGCATATGTGCCCCATAGCAAAAAAATATCTAAAAAAAAAAGGAAAAGGAAGGAAGGAAGGAGGGAAGAAAGAAAGAAAGAAAGAAAGAAAGAAAGAAAGAAAGAAAGAAAGAAAGAACGAAAACAGGAACCCAGTGGACATGGGTTTTGCAGTTTAATTGGTATAACAAATATATAGTTGCCTACCCAACAACTTCTTCCCTCATTTTACTCACAAACAGAACTCTGATTTTGTTAGGAGCAACAATATGATCTGCTAAAAGTAATACTTTTCCCAGTCACTTTTTTGAGAAAGCCAGTCATGTGACACAGTTTGACGAATGAGTCAAAAGGGAAAAAAAGTCAGCTTTAATGTTTCTGGGAAAGCTTTTTCTTCTCTAATTAAAGGAAATGCACATAGCTACTGTTTTCTTTTGTCTCTTCTCTTTTCATCCTGACTAGAGTAAGCAATGAAAATGTAGTTGCCATCTTGCCAACATGAGGCTTAAAGATGAAATCCAACTTACTAGAAATGTAGAACAGAACCATACAAAGAGCCTGGGTCCTTGAAGGCACATGAGTTGTTGCACAATCTCTGTGCCACCCACTTTGTAAAACTGGAGTAACTTCATTTCTGTGTGTTTTATATATTGGAATTTCACATAAGATTTCACTTATACAAAGAATTCCACTACCTTAACAAAAAGTTTTGGAAGCCCACCCAGTTGAAAGTGGCAAGACTGGTGATTGGAAGACTTATTAGAAATAGTTGTATTTATGAGAAATCATAAAGAGTGAGGCAGCATGGTAGTTATATGGATGGAAAGAAATGTATGAACCTGAGGGTGAATCACCAAACTTGCTCAATGGTTCCCTGTGAGGCTCAAGGAAGATTCAAGGACATTCTTAGGGTTCTACCCTAAGTGCTATATATGTGGTCATCATTTACACAGAATGATGAAGGTGTTTTAGATGGTAAAATCATTTTTATTGAGTTTGAAGTGTTTGGGACATTTACAATGAAGCTACTGAAAGTGAGGAGGAAGGTCAGATAGGACCAGCGATAAAGGAGTCATCATTGTAATTAATAATAGCTGCCATTTGTTGAGAGCTAGTTGTATGTCCAGCATTGTTCTAAACACTTGATCCATAGGATTATTATAAAGATTCTATAAACACATAGATTATTTGTTCAAGTTGCATTTATCTTCTTCCCATTCACTTAGTGGAGAGTGGAATGAGAAGAGAGGTGCCTCATAGAAATCATGGGTGAGGAAACTATAAAATGTCCAGAAGGAACTAGAACTAGCACTTGAACACCCTGTGGACTATTGTCCCCATTCCTGTATGTTCTATTTAAAAGTCAGTTTAACTCTGCTCTCCAGCTACAGAACAGCTTGCCCTGAGCCTCACTTCAATTAATGAAATAGGGTCAACAGCAACTCCCAAGCTTGATATGTTTCGGCATTCATTCTCAGTCCCAAGGAAAAACTCCCAGGAAAATTATTTGATTGGTACATTTTGGGGTGGTGCCTGCTCCCCAACAAATCAGTTGTAGCCAGTGTGCAGGAACACACAGAGAAATCATTCAGTCAGAAGATAAAGCAATGTTTCCCAGAAGAAGGGATGGAAATGCAGTAGTCCACAAAAAAAATTAAGAGCCAGACAGACAAATCAAAAGGTGCATCCTGCAGAAAGTTTTCATTGTCCTATTTTGTAAATGAGCAACTATAGAAGTCATACAAGTGAATGAGATGCCCAGATAAGGTCGTACAGATAGAGTAGAAAGGGACAAAAGAAGAGTCTGTTTGGGCCCCATGTTTACGGGTAAATTGAAAAAAAAAAAAAAAAAAAAAAAAAAGCAAAAGAAATCATCTGAAATCACTCCTGTTGTTGCCACATGGTGTCCTGTAAGCCTATCCAGAGGATGTTTGCCCAGTTCCTACTGGTGGCTTCTTGGATCTTTCCCTTGAGTGCTCTCTGGCCACTGGAGTGTGTGCTGCCCTCACACAAAGAAGCCAGAAATGCCAGAGAATGAACTAAAGGGAGATATATATTAATAGGTAGGCTTCCTCACTCTTGCAAGGAATAATGCTGAGATAAGTTCTACAAAATGGTGTGCCCATTGGGATGAGCTTCAGCAGCTCACAGTGGTAACCTGGTCATGACACACCATTTTTTTTCTTTCTTTTCTTCCTTCTCACTCTTCTACTCTCTCACCATACTTCTCAGGAAACTGCTTCTACCCAAGTCATTGTATTAGAGTCTGTTTTGTGAAGGAAGTTAAAATAAATCAGAGAATATTAGGAAAGTTTTAGGGACTATACTATACAAGGTGAGGAAGAAAAAAAAAATCATGAAAGAAATCAGAGAGTAGAGACCAGAGGGAAAGATCTTCTGCTCCCTGAGGGCTGCCTGAGCCCTCAGACTTAGTCTTGAGGCAGATTAGCATCTTGGCAACCACTAGCCGCGGCCATTCATCTTCTGCCTCAGCAGTGCTCCAACAGACAACCTGACGGGAGCCTTTTATTTATTCTCCAGATCAGTCAATAGATCAAATGTACAAACAAGAAGCCCACTCTTTACTTATTGTTACTGCTTCTACTACACTCCTGCTTGTAATCCCTGTCCCACATCCAGGATTTTGTTTTGTTTTCAAAATGGCATAAACAACAACATAAACTTTCTGTTGCAGAAAAAAGGGGGGAGGGGCACCTTACTAAGCTATTTTTATTTCTTGGCTGACAGTCTTTTCATAATCTCCAGTGAATAGAAAATTAATTGAGGGCTTGAAAATACAATTTTCTATAGGTGATTATTATAAGCCATTGGGTTCACTTGCAGAGAGGGGACTGTTTCAAATCTCAAGCTAGGAAAATTAAATGTGTTTTTTTGCATTGTCTCTAAGACATTATTTGTCAATTACCTTTGAAATGCTTCACTGGCATCTCTCCAAAACAAGCCCTCTCCTTGCTAACAGTGTACAAGGGGGAGTTCTGGCCACATCATTTGGAGAGTTTTATATATGCAATCTCCCCTAACACAAATACTCCCTAAAGGATTGGAAAGCAGCTACTTGGACTAATAACTATTCACCAATATCACAGGTGAATAATTACCAGCTCTTCTCTGAAGAAGTGGGAGATAAGGTAAGATGGTGAAAGGCAGAAGTGCTTGGAAGAAGAGAGGAAACAGAACTATTTCCCTTCTAGTCAAAGACAATTAGGTTAGAATTATGTACTGAAAACTACCTCTATCTATCACCCTATCTTCTTTCTCTCTTATTATGGCTCTATTTTATCTCAGATAATGTTTCTAGTTTCTTTCCAGTATGATAGTTCAATAAGTGGACTGAGTTCCTAAACTTACAAGAAAACCATCATATAAGCACTGTCAAATGTTGAAAAGTCAAGATTTATACACATTAAATAATGTGGGCACCACACAACAGAATATATAATCAAGTTTAAAATGAACTATTATGAGTAGGAAGTATTTCTGAAAAGGGAGAGTTGAAGGAGGATTATAACAATGTCTGGACACTAATCATAAGAGCCCTTGGCAATTCCTCCCACTCCATGCAGGGTTTGATGGATTGCTCACTGCCCTTATCAGTTAACACCTTTGTTGGGTAATGCTCATTCCTAGCAATCTCCTTCTTATGTTGAACTGAAAACTAACTCCCAGGAATCCTGGTTCTTCTTGTCATTGCAGCCTCAAGAATACTGCTTATTTCTTCTTCCTTAAAATTTATGAAGGCAGTTTCTATGGACTCACAAATCTTTTCTTTCAATAGCTTTAATGTCCTGACTTCAAAAGAAGTTTGGTTTGTTTTTAATGATAAGAATAATCTCATGCTCCACTCAATTTTTTAGTGTATTTATTTCTCCATGAATAGAAGGAGAGCAAGAGGACTCCCAAAATACTCAGACAAGTTAGGGTGACCTCCATCTTTTCTCTGTCTCTGGCTGTCTGTCTCTCTGTCTGTATAGCACTCTCTTTCTCTTTAATTTATTTTTTTTTTAATTTTTCAACCACTTCTCCTCACCTTGGGCCTTTTCTTTCACTTGCTAATTCTAGAAGCCATTTTAAAGCTAAGGTGTATCCTGGCATGTTCAGGGAAACTGTGCTCTAAACTCCACCTTCTATACTCCTTAAATACTCAGACAAGAAGCCATTTTAAAGCTGAGGTGTGTCCTGGCATGTTCAGGAAAAGCTATGCTCTAAACTTTATCTCCTAGACTCCTGAAATACTCAGACAAGGTAGGGCAACCTCCATCTTTTCTCTGTCTTTGGCTGTCTGTCTCTCTGTCTGTCTCATACTCTCTCTTTTATTTTTTTTTTTTTATTTTTCAACCACTTCTCCTCACCTTGGGCCTTTTCTTTCATTTGCTAATTCCAGAAGCCATTTTAAAGCTGAAGTGTGTTCTGGCATGTTCAGGGAAGCTATGTTCCAAACTCCATCTCCTAGACTTCCGAAATACTCAGACAAAGTAGGGAGACCTCCATCTTTTCTCTGTCTCTGGCTATCTGTCTCTCTGTCTGTCTCACAGTTTTTACAGGTAAAAAAATATTTTTTCCTCTTTCTTGGTAGTATTTTTCTAGTTTTTCTTTTTCCTTTTTGCTTATATTTTTTAACCTTACTTTCCCACTCTAAGCTTCACTCTCCACACACTGAATGTCTATATAGGCCTAGGTGCACAGTAGCCAATCATCTGAATACTGTTAGAGTCAATGAAATCCTCATTGCTTATTGAATATCTTGCTTTAATAAAGAAATTTCTTTTTATAAATCTGAACTCCTAACCTTTCTGTGGATACCACATTGCAAAGCACAGTGAAGGATAGATTTTGTCACAGAATGACCAGAAACAACCACATACGCAGGAGAAACATGAGAAATTAAGAAAATATCTCTCCCATAAGGGGAAAGAACAATCCCTCATCATCTACAGACAGTACAGTAGATCTCATGGAAATATCTGATAGGGAATTCAGAATATTCATGGTGACAAAATTAAACGAGATGCAAGAACTGAGAGATAATGAACTCCAGAAGATGCAGGAGAAAAGAGACAAGTTCCAGGAGGTGTTGCAGTTCTCCCATGATCTGAAAGAAGAAATACACACCATAAAAAAGAATCAAATGGAGCTATTAGAGATGAAGGATGCCATTCAGGAAATCAAAACCCCCCTTGAAAGTATTAACAGTAGATTAGTCCATGCAGAAAATCGAATCTCGGATGTTGAAGGCAAAACCCCTGACCTAGAAAAAGCAACCAAATAACTGGGAAAATAACCCCAAAAAATGAGAACACTATATGAGAAATACTAGACAGCATTAAGCACCCAAACATCCAGATAATCGGTATCCCAGAAGGTGAGGAAACCAATAAAGTCATTGATAATCTATTCCATAAAATCTTGGAAGAAAACTTTCCAAATCTAGAGAGGCTTTCAAATATACAGACCCAAGAAATACAAAGGACCCCTAATATAATCAACCCAAGAAGATCTTCTCCAAGGCACATCATAACCAGACTGGCCAAATCTATAGACAAAGACAAGATACTAAAATTGGCAAGAGAGAAACATCAGGTTACTTATAAAGGTTATCCAATCAGGTTAACCTCAGACCTCTCATCAGAAACAATGTGAGCAAGGAAAGAATGGGGAAATATATTCAAAATGTTAAGTGAAAAACAGCTTCAACCAAGAATACTATGCCCGGCAAGATTATCCTTCATATGGAAAGAGAGGATAAAAACATTCTCAGATAAACAAGACCTGAAAGAATTTGCCAATAGCAGACCCACTCTTCGAGAAGTTCTGAACCAGAAAAACTAAAGACACATACAGAAATAAGAGAACAAAAGGCAACCAAGAAAATGACCAATTTAATGATATTTAATGGGACAAGAAATATCAATAATAACATTGAATGTTAACTTCCAGGATTTAAAAGGAAAGATTGGATCACAGTAACACTGCATATTCAACAGAAGAGTGAACCTAAGACTGAAATCACAAAATAGAATTTTATGATTTTGAGTAAAACATTACTTATTTCTTTTTTTTACTATGATTTGTTTTCCCAATTTAAGCGTTTTACTTTCTTTTGAGTTGTTGATAGGTTCAGCAATTCGTTAAAATATTTCTATTTGTTTTTTTAATGGAAACATAAACTTTTATTCCTTCTTGACCCCTCTTGAATTGGAAATATTTGGAAGTATTCTTATTTCGTGACAGAAGGGTTGTTTGCATAAGTTCAATAATGCTTGTTGCATTGAATCAGAAATTGGAAATATTCATGTTGGACAGGGCTTTGACTGGAATGTCATACCAGAAGATTAATCAGAAAACTATGGAACTAAGGTATGTCTCAAGTAAGCCAATGGAATCTCTTAGAAAGATGGTCTGGCACCATAAATAGTTCTGACTGGCAGAGAGAATTAGAGAAGATATATGAAAGAAAGTTGACACGTAAATATTTTCTCAAAAATATTTAAAACCATACTGTCTCTGTTGTTATAGAGTCACAAACAAATTTATACAAAATTACAAGAAATATTTTGAATATCATCTTTAAAATTCAGTATTCTGAAATTTTGCAAGTTGTTTATTAACTTTCAAAAACAATGGAGTTTTTGAAAGTGGGACCAGCAGTTAGCGTAATGGCTATGTCGCTGGACTCCCACGTAGTACACACAGTTCGCATCCCCGAA
>NW_006208406.1:615113-625840 GCF_000334495.1 Tupaia belangeri chinensis
GCCCTATAGCAAAAACCTCTCAAAAAAAAAAAAAAAGAACAATGGAGTGTGAGCAAAAAATTTTTATATGTAAAGTAAATATTTGTGGAAAAATGTAAAAATAAATAAATAAATGGAAAATAAAAGAGAGAAAGAGCAAGAAAGACAGCACCCCAAAAAATATTTTTTTAAAAAATTATTTACTTAATTTTATCTATTTATTATTACTCTTTTTCAGTCCACCAGAGATAGAGAGGGAAAATGAGAAAGCAAGCCTACAGGTCTGGGACTTGAATCACGGTCACCTATGTGGAAATCCTTCACCTCAACCATTAGCAGCATCTGCTGGCCTCCCTAGCTGCAGGTCATTAATTTACACTAACTACAGTCAGCCTCGCATCATGGGCTCACCCAGCACACTCAGGGAGGTCTTCAGATGCAAATCTGAAATTTCCCAAATGGGTCAACCTCACAGAGTGTCATGTTTTACCACTGCACTACCATCAGCCTCATATACTCAAATTTTTAAAGGTATTTTCAAATTAAAGAAGCTATATGTATTTTAGGATTCAAGCTTGATAAAAGCAAGCCCAACTCCAAAGAACTAAAAGAAGAGACTGTAACCTATATTTCTATACCAATGTTCATAACAGCATTATTCCCATCAGGCTAACAGCAGACCTCTCATTGGAAACAATGTGAATGAGGAAAGAATGGAAAAATATATTCAAAGTGTTAAGGGAAAAGCAATTTCAACCAAGAATACTGTACCTGGCAAGATTATCCTTCATATGGGAAGAAAAGACAAGAACATTTTCAGATAAACAAAACCTGAAAGAATTTACCAGCACCAGAACAGATCTCCAAGAAGTTCTCAAGGGAGTGCTATATCAGGAAAATTAAATACAGACACACAGAAATAAGAAAAGGGCCAACTTAATCATAGGAACAAGTCTGGAGTTGAACATTATATCCCAGAATTTAATCCAAAAGATTGAACCACAACAGAAGATAAAGTACATGAGACTGAACTGGTGAAATAGCATTCTGTGACTTTTGACTAAAATATTGCTGCTTTTCTTCTAGGCTTTGTTGTCCAATTTTAAGTTTTTGACCTGTCTTGAGCTGTCGATAGGTTCATGTACCTACTATTTGAACAGAATACTAACCTGTTTCCTGGTTTCAGTTTAAAGCAAAGTTTTTTACCATTTTAAAACTGCTTTTCTTGAAATTACCAGCTGAACTTGCTATTGAAAGTAGTTAGATTATTTAAGAAATTGTGTGATTAATAAAATGTGGGGGTAAAAGGAATGGAAGACAACTGTAGATACCAGAGATAGTGTGAGAAGAGGGTGAAAAAGGGCAGAGGGTTAGAAATGGAAAATTATTGATGATAACATGCATGATTAAGTCACTGTGCAGTATATTCTGGAATGGGAAACCACATTTTGTATGCTGTTACAATGTTTAGGGGATGAATGTAAATTAATTTATTTTTTAAAAAGTTTCAGGAGGAAAAAAAAACAAGAAAACTGTTTCTCTTGAAATTAAAAAAAAAATGCATTAAAAAATACCTATTTTATGACTGCAATAAGATATATAGCCCCAGCTAGGTGCTACTTTATAATATGTTCATTCTACTCACTGAGGTTTATGCCTAAAGTCAGACTTGTGTTCATGGATATGCTATTGAAAATATTTAGATTAATTAAGTTTTTTAGTGAATCAATAAAATGGGGGGAAAAGGCATAGAAAGTAACCATGGACAGTGTGGGAGGAGGGTGGGACACGGCAAAAGGTGAGAGGTAGGGAATCAAGGATGGAAAAAAAGGCAACATATACAGGAAACAAGAAATGGAAAATTATTTGTTGACAATAATACGTATGTTGATGTGCTTGATTGAGCCAATATACAGTGTATTCTGGATGGAAAATCTCATTTTGTATGATGTATAGTGAATGAATGTAAATAAATAAATTATTAGAAAACAGCATTATTCATAGTAAGTGTAAGGTGGAAATAGTCCAAATGCCCACTGATGGAAGAGTGAACAAACAAAATGTATATAAATACAATAGGATATTGTTTAGCCTTTAAAAGTAATGAAATTTTGGGACCACCAGGTTCAAGTCCTGGACCCAGTGGCTTAAACTCATGCTGAGCTCGTGTGCGTGTGTGCCCAAGATCCCGAGAGGAGAATGGAGGAGAAGGGATTGTGGCATGGCCATCCCCCCTGGGAGGTGATTTCTCACTTTCTGTCTCTGTCTCTCTCTGCCTGGCGAGCGCATGCGCCCTATAGCAAAAACCTCTCCAAAAAGAAAAAAAAGAAAGAAAAAGTAATGAAATTTTGACATGTGCTAGAATATGGAAAAAACCTGAAGACATTATGCTAAGTGAAATAAGTTAAACACAAAAGGCAAATACTGTATAATTCCATTTTTATGAAGTTCCTAAAACAGTCAAATTCACAGTGACAGTAAGTAGAATGATAGTTGTAAGGGCCTGAGGAAAAGGGGATAAAGGAGTGAATGTTTAGTAGGGATGATGAAAGAGTTTTTCGGATGTATGGTAGTGATGGTTGCACAACAGTATAAGTATACTTAATGCCAAAAAACTGTACACTTAAAAATGGATAAATGGTTAAAAGGTAACTATTGCTACAAATATTTAGCCACCACAACAACAATAAAACCAAGCCCAATGTCTGCCTACAAGAATTCCTTTGCTCCTTAAAAATCACGTTTTCTGAGGAGTCAGTGGGGCATTGAGATCTCCTACAATTATTACGTTGCAGTCTATCTCTCTTGAACTCTAACAGTTAGAGTTAGATACTTTTTGATGTATTTAGGTGCTCCAGTGTTGGGTGTGTGGGTATTTACAAGTGTTATATCTTCTTGATGAACAGATTCTTATAGTACTATGTAATGTCCTTTGTCTCTTCTTACATCTTTCATCTTAAAGTCTATTTTGTCTGATACCAGTATCACTAATCCAGCCTTTTTTTGTTTTCCATTTGCATGGATTATCTTTCTCCAGCCCTTCACTTTCAGTCTATGTACATCCTTATCAGTGAGGTGTGTTTCTTGTAAGCAGCACATAGATGACTTCCGATTTTTTAATCCATTTATCCAATGTGTGTCTTTGAATGGGAGAATTTAATCCATTAACATTCAATGTTATTATTGATATTTGTGGATTTATCCCTGTCATTTTGTTAGCCATTTTATTGGTTGCTTTTTGTCCTCCTATTTCTGTTAGTCTCTCTTTAGTTATCCTGATCCAACACTCCCCTCAGTACTTCTTGTAGAGCTGGTCTAGTATTGGTGAATTTTTTTAGTTTTTATCTATCTGAAAATACTTCAATTTGTTCTTCTCATCTGAAGGGCAATCTTGCTGGGTATAGGATTCTTGGCTGAAATTGTTTTCTTTTTAATATTTTGAATATATCTTTCCATTCTTTCTTTGCCTGCATTGATTCACTTGAGAAGTCTGATGTTAGCCTAATGGAATAATTGTTATAATTAATTTGGCGTTCCTCCCTTGCCAGTTTTAGAATCTTGTCTTTGTCTTTAATTTTTACCAATCTGGCTATAATGTGCTGGGGAGGGGGAAGAAAGGGAAGATCTTTTTGTGTTGATTCTATTTGGGATCCTTTTTATTTCTTGATTCTGAATTTCTTGATGTTTCTCTATATCTGGAAAATGTTCAGATACTATTTCATGAAAGAGGTTTTCCATGCCTTTAGCAGATTCTTCACCTTTTGAAATAACCCATTATATGGATATTTGGGCATTTTGCAGTGTCTTGAACTTTTGGTATGTTAATATTTTTAATTGTTTTTTCTAATTTTTAAATTTTTTTTTTTATTCTTTTTGGTGATTTGGTCTATGTTGGAGACTATGTCTTCAACGTCAGAATTTTTTTCTTCTGCATGGTTCAATCTGCTGTTAACACTTTCTAGGGAAATTTTAATTTCTTGTATTGTATTCTTCATTTCCAGAAGTTCTGTTTGATTCTTTTTTAGGGTGTCTATTTCTTTATGAAATTCCTTTTTCATGTCCTGAAATTATTTTCTCTTTTCCTGGAATTGATTGCTTTCTCTTGCATCTCTTTGCGTTTTGTCACTATGCATATTCGGAATTCTTTTTCTGACATTTCTCACCTGGGAGAGAATTACCACCTTCTTTTCTCATGTTTCTTCAAGATCTGTGCAGGTTCCTCATTATCTGATGCAGTATTTTCTTTTTCTATTTAATAGCATTGATTCTGTGGTATTAGAGAAAATTTCACCTTTAGTTTCCAGGTGTGTTGCTATTGGAGGACTTTGTCTGCCAGGACAGAGCAGTTATGGGTAACTTGAGGTGCTTGGCTTCTTTACCAAACATTCAGCTCTTGATGGGGTGGTTGCAAGCTAAAGAGATATATCTTAGTAAACAAGATCAAGTCATGTGCTGCACTTTGCGCAGCATGCAGGTTGGTGTACCAAAATTCCCAAAGTTGCTGCCAGGCCCTGAGTGCAGACTCATCAAAGCCATGCCCAGACCAGACTCAAATCTCCTAACGAGCAAGTAGGCTAAGTCCAGGCCACTGAAGCAGTGGGAGACAGAGTCACGTAAGTTCCAAATTTGCTCTCAGGACCCAAGCATGGACTCACCTAAGGACTGCCCAGACCAAACGCAAGTCTTCTGGCAGACTCTTGCCCCGGGGAAGGCAGGACAAGTCCAGGCCACTAGAGTAGTGGGCAATTGAGGCCTTAAAATCTTTATTAAAAAAATATTTTAAAAAGCCAAAGGGTGTGTGCACTTACAGGGGAAAAAGAGAGAGAGAGGAAAAGTGAGGAACCACCCCCACTAGGGATATTCATGCCATAACCCCTTCTCCCCCATTCCTCCTTTTGGGATTTTGGGCATGCACCCACACCCAACATGTTTTTAAACGTGCTGGATCAGGAAATAAAATCACACTGTCAGTCATGTGGAATCCACCTGCCTTAACTACCACACCACTGGATGGCCCAATTTGATTTACTTTTTTTTTTTTTCTTGGAGAGGTTTTTGCTATAGGGCGCATGTACTTTCCAGAAAGAAAGAGAGAGACAGAGACAGAAAGCTAGAAATCACCCCCCAAGGGGGATGGCCATGCTACAGTCCCTTCTCCTACATGAACCTGGTGTGAGTCTAAGCCATCAGTTCCAGGACTCGAACTGTGGTCGAGTACATGGGAGTTCAGCAACATAGCCATTATGCTAACTGCTGATCCCTCAATTTTATTTACTTCTAATTCACTTACATTTAAATAGCCTCATGTGGCTATTGGCTATTATATTGGACAGCAGGAGTTCTTGGGCTGAGCCAAGAGCTAGGTGAACTTCAATACGATATCCCAGCATAGCCAACTTACTACTTAGTACCAAGGTTCCTGAGTCCCACAGGCCTGTCCCCAACCAAGCATACTGACTCTTTCTCACTTTTTGATTAGTGTCCATTACCCTCCTAAAAGTGGCCTGATTTCCTTCAGTGACCTACTCTTTTCATGTAGTCCCCAAGAACCAGAAAACTCAGAATCTTGTCCCCGCTAGAGAGTTTCCCCAAGAAAACTCAGAATCTTGTCCCCGCTAGAGAGAAGAAAAGGGCACAGCTAGGGAATGGGCATGGGACATGGGATATTTAGAATCCATAATGACTTAAATTGTCCATTTTAAAGGAAGCAGATGTTGCTGCCCACGTTCAGAGACTACCATTTCCCATCTCTGGGTATCTGGAACTTTTCCAATCCTGACTCATTTCCAAACCTGGTTTTTCAACCTCCATGATACTTCCCATAAATTCTCTTTTACATAAATTAGTCAGATGTTGTTTGCAATGCAGAAAGTCTAACATATGAGCTAGGAGTTTGATATCGTCCCTGTGCATCCTGAACCAAGGATATGTTCCAGGTACTTTCTCATCCTCATTTCCACTGTTTCCCTGGTATGGTCTGGTCACTCAGAAACCAATATAAGAGTTATTTATTTTTGAGTCTGAAGCATACTGAAGGCAAAGAGTGACACATATTTGCTCCCTTTCTTGGGCTGCCAACTTTGACTCTTAGCATGCCCAGTGTCTACTATCCATATATGGAT
Source organism: Tupaia belangeri chinensis (assembly GCF_000334495.1). NCBI lineage: Eukaryota > Metazoa > Chordata > Mammalia > Scandentia > Tupaiidae > Tupaia > Tupaia belangeri. Next base: position 621,215 of record NW_006208406.1, read on the forward strand.
GTGTTGATCCATAAACAGTCACAAAACTTCCTCTCAATCTTCAAAAATGTCTTACCTCCCCAGTACAGCCTATTAGCATCTTAGCTAGCCAAAGAAACTTCTACATTAGAGGCTGGAGAGATCTCTCACAAAGCTTTTATAGCAGCTTGAATGTGCAAAGGATGAGCCAGGACCGAAGTATATATATATTAGTAGATTCAAAGTAACCCTTCAAAGGACTTAAGCAATAACAGAAGCAGAGCATTCCCAGAACTCCACTTAACTCATTTCATTAGTATGACATAACCCAGCAAAGCAAGCAGTTTTGATTTCAATATTCTGACACTTTGAAGACAAGTGCTGATTACCAACAGTGCAACCATGAAATGGCACTATGGGGAACACTTTTTAACATATTTACCTAATTAGCCCATTATAAAGTGTAATGTGATTTCTTGCCTTATCTTGTCATTAGTTTTACAACAATCTTTAAGAAATGAGAGAGTCATAAGGGAGAAGAAAGAGGCATATTGTGCCCAATTCCATATGCTTCCCAAATGGCCCAATTGTCCTTGAATTTAACAAGGTGCACATGAAGTGCCCTAGAGCTTGGCATGAGGGCTCGACTGCTTTAGCAGAACTATGGGAAAAGGCTCCCCTAAGCAATTTGCATGCTCATGAAGATGATGTATAGACCCTAATCATTGCATGCTCCATTCCAAAATAGCTTTGGAGAAATGAGCACTGATGTGGCAGTAATGAAAATTAGGTTCCAACCTCAGATGTGTCGGCTAGCAAAATGACCCAATTCACATATGAATCTTCAGCAGTACAATGGGAATAATAATGCCCACCAAGTCTACCCATGGGCCTCCAGCATTGTTGAGATTATGGATGTAAAATTGTTTATCATAGTAATCAGTAATATGTATTAAACATTTTCTATTTGCAAACCATCCTTGCAATGATTCCTCTATAGCACAATCAACATGATTGAAAACTCATTCATTTTGTTGTGAATCTCAAGACAATATTGCTAAAAGCAACATCCTCTGAAAGGTTTTCTCTGATCCCCCAATCCAAAATGGACCCCTTATGCTACTCTTTCATAGCATCTATTCTTTCCAAGCCCTTAAAACACATATAGCCATAACTTATGTTAAAGATTTGACTTAATTCTCACTTCCCCAATCAGATTGTAAACTCCACAAGGCAGAGTTCATGTCTGCTTTGTTTACCCAATTCCTTAAAATAAATCGTGCCACATAAATGGTTCTCAAATACTAGAATAGTGACTGCTTGCCCTTTGGGGAACAGAATTTTCGGGGTGCCTAGTTCATGGCAGATGATCCATCTATTTTTTTCAAAGAGCTTTCTGCCAAGCTATAGACTACCTAAACTATTGCCTTTCATTTCAATTATTCCATACAGCATGGACAAAACCACAAACTTACTGAACTTCACTGATCTTGTTAAAGACTACACCAGTGGGAAAACTAATTTCATGTTTTCAGAATATGTTAATGTTATTTACTACTAACACACCTACTATTATACGTTGTGAAATATAATTTTAGTCCTCTTAGATTCAATGCTAGGTATAAATAGACTGGTGTATTCCTTCTTTCATTCACTCAACACAGATTAATCAAGTGCCTGATATGTAGCAGGCATTGTGTTGGTTCCTGAATGATTTTTACAGAACAAATGGCTAAAAAAATTACTCTTAGAGTTTTAGACAAATGTCCGAATGTCAATATCATGTGCATCGTAACATCTACTCCATACCCCATTCTCACTGTTGAGTGCCTGATGAGAGTGTTAAGTGTAATGGAATTCTGTTGTATGCACACAACTATAACAGATGACCCTCTGGCACCAAAGCCAGTAGGCTTGAGTTTCATCCTGCTGCCAGCAATGATTCTGAGTGAGTTACCTGCTCAAGTCACTTCCCCTTTCCTGGCTTCAGATTCCAGAGCCAACAAAAAACTGGTCCTATAATTTCTCTGAGGCTCTTTCAGCTCTACCATCTATATCTCACTTAATCACTTATACTCACTATTGCCATTTGGCCACAAGGCCCCCATCATACAGAAAAGTCCAATCCACCACAAACAGGCAAAGTGAGGAGCAGCATCAGCACCCTGCAATGAGCTGTTAACACTGGTTATTCTAGGAGAAGAGGAGGATTCAAATAATAATAATAACTATATTTATTATCATAAATATAAAAGATTATACCAAAACAAAAAAAGACATTTTATAGTGATAAAGTACCAAATGTAAAATTCTATCTTTCCAATGTTATAAAATAGTTAAAAATTATGAATAGGTATAGTATCCAGCTATATAAACATTTTAAGCAGCAGAAACCAGCAGGTTAATTTTTTTCCCCAATTTATTTATTTGCATTCATTCACTGTACATCATTACAGCATACAAAATGAGATTTTCCATCTAGAGTACACTGTAGATTGTCTCAATCAAGCACATCAACAAATATGTTATTCTTAGCAAATGATCTTCCATTTCTTGTTTTCTGTATGTTTTGCTTTTTTCCCCCCATCCTTGGTTCCCTATCTCTTACCCTCTGCTATCTCCCACTCTCCTCCCACACTGTCTCTGTTATCTATGTTTGCTTTCTATACCATTTCCCCCCCACATTTTATTGAATCACCAAAGACCCTCATCAATCCAAATACCCTCCTAGCAAACACATGTGACACACACATTTCCATGAGCACAAGTCTAACTTTACGCATCCTATCAAGTAGCACCTAACTGGGGCTACATATCCTACTGCAGTCATTGAATAGATATATTTTGTTTTCCTGAAACTCTTTTTTGTAACTCAATTTACATTCCTTCTCTAGGCATCATCACAGCACACAAAATGCGATCTCCCATCCAGTACACACTGCATAGTGACTCAATCATGCACATTACAAAAAATATAAATTTCCACTTCTAGTTGCTAGAATTAATTCCACCCCTCTTTCTGACCCTCTGTCCCTTCCCACCCTCCTCTCACACCACCTCTAGTGTCCAAAATTGTCCTCCATTCCCTTCCCACCCACATTGCATTGATCACACAATTTCCTACATAACCTGACTACTTTCAAAGGTGAGTTCCCTCGTTACTACTAAGAAAACCAGTTTTAACTTAAATCAAAGAACCGCCAAGGAACTTTGCTTAAAGCCCGGAAACAGGTTAGGATTCTGTTCAAATGGTAGGTGCATGAACCTATCAGTCTCATATACTTTTATCTTCTGTTCTGGTTCAATTTTCCTGATTAAATTCTGGGATATAGTATTCAACTCCAGACTTGTCCCTATGATTAAGTTAGCTACTTTCTCAGTTTTTGGACTCTTATTTCCATGTATCTGCGTTTAGTTTTCCTGATACAGCACATCCTTGAGAACTTCTTGGAGGTCTGGTCTGGTGCTGGTAAATTCTTTCAGGTTTTGTTTATCTGAGAATGTTCTTGTCTTTTCTTCCCACCTGAAAGATAATCTTGCCGGATACAGTATTCTTGGCTGAAACTGCTTCTCTCTTAACACTTGGAATATATTTTCCCATTCTCTCCTCGCTTTTATTGTTTCTGATGAGAGATCTGCTGTTAGCCTGATGGGATGTCCTTTGTAGGTAACTTGATGTTTTTCTCTTGCTAATCTTAGTATCTTGTCTTTGTCTGCAGTTTTGGTCAACCTGGCTATAATGTGTCTTGGAGAAGATCTTCTAGGGTTGATTCTATTTGGGGTCCGTTGTATTTCCTGGGACTGGATCTTTGAATGCCTCTCTAGGTTTGGAAAGTTTTCTTGCAGGATTTCCTGGAATAGATTATCAATGCCCTTATGGGTTTCCTCACCTTCTGGAATGCCAATTATCCGGATATTTGGACGTTTGATGGTATCCAGTACTTCTCGCATATTATTCTCAAATTTTTGTGCCATTTTCTCAGCCTTCATGGTGGATTTTTCTAGGCCAGCCATTTTCTCCTCTACATCTGAGATTCTATTTTCTGAATGATCTAGTCTGCTTTTAATGCTTTCCAGGGAGATTTTGACTTCTTGTATTATAGACTTCATCTCTAGCAGTTCGGTTTGAGTCTTTTGTAAAGTGTGTAATTCCACTTTTAGATCTTGCAGGAATTTCCTCATCTCTTGGAACTCGTCAATCTCTTTCTCCTTTCTCTTTAGTAGTTCATTATCTCTCTTCTCTTCCATCTCTGTTAGCTTAGACATTATGAATGATCTGAATTCCTTATCAGACATTTCCATGATTTTCACCGAACTGCTTGTGGATGAAGAGTTACTCTTTTCCCTAGGAGGAGAGGTATTTTCTTGTTTTCCCATGTTTCTCGTGATCCGGCGGTGATTTCTTGTCATCTGATGAATGTTGTGTTTTCTTTCAAATTCTGGAGGTTCAGCCTTAATGTTAAGGAGCAAGCAGACAGAGGTGATCCAGAATCTCTTTGCTGTTCTATTGTGCTTGCTGGTGCAGCAGATTCAGAAGATAGTGGGGAACAGAGAAAAACAACAAAAAGACAAAAAAATTTAAAAAATTAAAAATTTGTGATTACGGTTCTTTTTTTAAAAAAAAAAATCACAAAATAGAAAACCACGCGGTGCGCAAGCACACCGCGT
>NW_006208406.1:625927-627560 GCF_000334495.1 Tupaia belangeri chinensis
GAAAATTACCAAGAATAAAGGTGGAGCTAAGAGCCAGAGAAAAACTGTGCCTTTTTAAAAAAAGGGTAAAAAGGAAAAATTATGAAAAAAAGGGAAGACAGAAGCAGGGAGAGACAGGAACTGAGAGACATAGAGAGAAGGCTGGGGGTGCAGAGGGGGGGCTCCCTACCGCTAGCTCGTTTGTTGGAGGCTGAATTATTAGTGGAAAATCTTCATTCCCTTAAAAATCTAGTTCACTGGAGCCATGTGGAAATTTGTCCTGAAGGCCCGTGGCTTCTTCTGCTGCAGGTTAATTTTTTTTGAAGAATTATTTTATTTTATTCATCATCATTATTATCTTTGAAGCTGACCAGAGAGAGACAGAGAGAGAGAGAAGGAAAGTGAGGAAGCAAGCTGCCAGGTCCAGGACTCAAACCATGGTCAGCTATGTGGGAGTCCAGTAGCCTTAACCCACCATGCCACCTGCCAGCCCCCAGCAGGTTAATTTAAACAGGAAAGTTATTTAATAGAAAATATTGCAAAATTCACTGAAATGTTCAAGGACTTAGAGAATTAAGATTCAAAGCAGCTTAAACATTGCCCCAAATCACACCAGAAGGTGTCTGGCTCTGCCCACTAACACAACATCACCACCATCAGTGTTGCCATTGCTGCCTCTAGAAAACTTTCTTGATAAAAACTATCAAAGCTGAGAAGAAGATTCCTCATGGCTCCTGTGAACTAGGTATTTCAGGACACATGAGAAATGAAGATTTTCTACTGATAATTCAGCCTCCAGCAAACAGGCTAGCGTGGCAGGAGAGGCCAGGCCTTCAGAAGAAGATTCCTCATGGCTCCTGAGAACTAGACAGATCTAAGGGCACTGTAGTTAAACACCCAAATACAATAAGGGTTAAAATATTCCTCAATATTGAATCTGCTGCACCAGCAATCACAACAGAACAGCAAAGAGATTCTAGATCGCCTCTTTCTGCTTGCTCCTGAACATTCAGACTGAACTTCAAGAATTTGAAAGAAACATACCATCCATTAGATGACAAGAAATCACCGCTGGATCACAAGAAATATGGGAAAGCAAGAAAATACCTCTCCTCCAAGGGAAAAGAGTAACTCTTCTTCATCCACAAGCAGTTCAGTGAAAATCATGGAAATGTGAGCATTCATCGAAGTTAACAGAGATGGAAGAGAAGAGAGACAATGAACTGCTAAAGAGAAAGGAGAAAGAAGTTGACGAGTTCCAGGAGATGAGGAAATTCTTACAAGATCTAAAAGAGGAATTACACACTTTACAAAAGAATCTAACGGAACTGTTAGAAGTGAAGTCTATAATACAGGAAGTCAAAATCTCTCTTGAAAGTATTAAAAGCAGACTAGATCATACAGAAAATAGAATCTCAGATGTAGAAGAGAGAATTTCTGGCCTAGAAAAATCCACGACAAAGACTGAGAAAATGGCCCCAAAATTTGAGAATAATATATGAGAAATACTAGAAACCATCAAATGTCCAAACATCTGGATTGGCATTCCAGAAGGTGAAGAGACCCATAAGGGCATTGACAATCTATTCCATGAAATCCTGCAAGAAAACTTTCCAAACCTAGAGAGGCATTCAAAGATCCAGTCCCAAGAAAT
>NW_006208406.1:628605-640351 GCF_000334495.1 Tupaia belangeri chinensis
AGATCTCCAAGAAGTTCTCAAGGGTGTGCTATATCAGGAAAATTAAATACAGACACACGGAAAGAAGAGTTCAAAAACTAAGAAAGCGGCCAGCTTAATCATAGGATGATGATGCTTAGGAAAGAATGTAAATTAAGTTACAAAAAAAAAAAAGAAAATTTCAGAAAAAAAAAATCTATTCAATGACTGCAGTAAGATACATAGCCCCAGCTAGGTGCTACTTTAAAGGATGCCTAAAGTTAGACTTGTGTTCATGGAAATGTATATATCAACTGTGTTTGCTATGAAAATATTTAGATTAATTAAGGTCTTTAGTAATTCAATAAAATGTGGGGGGAAAACAGTATAGAAAGCAAACGTAGATACCAGAGACAGTGTGGGAGGAGAGTGGGAGATGGCAGAGGGTAAGAGACAGGAAATCAAGGATGGGGAGGGAGGCAAAACATACAGAAAATAAGAAATGGAAAATTATTTGCTGACAATAACATGTTTGTTGATGTGTTTGATTGAGACAATATACAGTGTACTCTGGACGAAAATCTCATTTTGTATGCTGTAATGATTTACAGTGAATAAATGCAAATAAATAAATTTAAATTAAAAAAACTATCAAATCTGTTCACTGAGAGGAGGCCCCTTCCAGATATACAGGAGACATGGAAAGGTGGGCACTGACTCACCAGTTTCCACAGTGGTACTCAGGCTCCATTTCATAAACTGGGGGACAGCCCAGACAAGGATAGGTGCTCAGACATGGGGCTGAATAACTGATATGAACTGCACGGGCATATGGAAAAAGAATACATGATCACAGGGATAAATGGCAGCACTTATTTGACTAGTTGGTGGAAATGAGGAAAATTTTTATTTATATTCTTATTATTACTCTAATATTGTTTTGCAATAGAGCTGCTTTTATTAAAATGGCTTTAAACGAGATGAAAAAACAAAACACCAGTCATGCTTTCCCTTCCTCTGAGACCCAGCTCCTCATATATAGCAGGTCCCCCAGAAATGCAGCCTGAGCATCCAATGCAGACATTAGGCTCAAAGGGCCAGATAGGTTCAGAAACTTCATCTAGTCAAAAGCCTTTGTTACAACCTGGTAATGGAGTTGTGGAAACTACAACAAAGAGTCAGAAAAGACAGGAAATTGGGAAAACATGACAAATATTTTTCCATGCTCTCAAATACCAGAAAGTTCACTGAAACCAATCACTTTCATCATGAAAACAGCAGCAAACTAGCCCAAGAGACATGCAGCAGTTCACTGTGTATGCTTTGAGTGACCTTTCCTGGGATGGAAATTCCAGGGTGACTACCTCCTGGAACATAAATATCAACTTCATTGCCCTGGATCAATGTTCTTAAGACCTGAGGGACAAATTCCATTAACTTTTTCTCCCGACTTTGCATTGCCAAATAGAACTTCTGGTCAACCTCCTTTTGGTCTCAGCAAGTTCACTTCTTCAGTGGCCTCCAAAGACTACATTGCTTCTTCCAGCTGGTTCTCCATTTGGAAATGGTCCTTACAATCATCTGAAGGAAAGCACTTCATTACATATACACACAATGGGAATACCTGAGACACTCCTAGACTCAGCTAGAACCTATGTTTAAGGAAAGGTATATATTGTTTGGCATACAGATATGATATGAGCATCTACTAAATGCCAGGCACTTTAATAGATACATGGGAGTCAGGCAGAGTGAACAAGACAGAGTAGAATCTCCATGAGGCACTCAGTTTGCCAGACTGACTTTGAAATTAACTCAGAAATTATGACAATAGGTGGAGCCAATGAAGTCAAATGAAGGCAAGAATTTCTACCCATCCTCTTGCCAGTAGCAGAGAAGGGAAAGGCTGGACATAACTGCGATGAAAAGATGATTTTTCTCATATACTTTACCACCTGAACTACTTCTTTAAAGAACTTAAGGCCTCATTCTGCCCTCCTTGAGGATACCATCTCTCCCTTCTGCCCTCCTTGAGGGTACCATACCCTCCCTATCTCTACTACTGCAACCTCAACCATTCCAGCTGAGGGCAACACATGGATTCCAAATGGAACAGCCATCAAGAATCTCCCACTTGGGTTTCTGAGAATAACTCAGAAGAGCAGAGGTGAGATTCTGTGTAGTCGTATGGATCTCTAGGCCAGTTATCTATATCTCCACCTCATCAGAGCCCTCCAGGGCTCAGAAAAAAACATGTTTTATTAACACAAAGAATATTCATAGTTCCCTAATGCATTCTTAAAGCTTTGTATTAAATCATGGAAATGTGAGAACAGAGCATAAGCTGCAGCTGGGCAAGCACATGGCAAGCAGCCCATGTGGACAGGGATTAAAATTCTTGGTACAAACTAAGATTTCTTCCCTCTTATCCAAGGCGCCTGATGCCTACTGTCACAAAAATTTCCCTACTGAGGTACATTGTAGGGGCTACAACATGGCAACATTGCAAAAATAACCTTATAGCCTAGAGATAAAGGAGACATTATTGAACTGGGAGGCCAGAAACCTAGGTTTATTCCTAGAAATCTTACCATCTGTGAGACATGGCTCTCCTTGGATCATCATTTCTTCATGTATAAATAAAGGAAGGGGGCTATCGTAAGAGCTACAAAATTAAATGCCTCTGGAGCTAGGCAAATAATATAAATGGCAAAGCTGAACTTTGTAGCTGGCACAATGGAAAAGGCAGCCTCACCCAAATGCACTTGAATTCTATTTTTAGTTTATGCAGACAAAAACAAACAAATAGGGACCTGCAGTTAGAGTAATGGCTATGTCTCTGGACTCCCATGTAGTCAACTACAGTTAAGTCCCAGACCCTGTGGCTTAAACTCATGCCAGGCACATGTGTGTGTGTGCCCAAATCCCAAGAGGAGAATGGCGGAGAAGGGATTGCAGTGTGGCCATCCCCCCAGGAGGTGATTTCTCGCTTTCTGTCTCTCTGTCTCTCTCTGTCTTTCTGGTGAGTGCACACACCCTATAGCAAAAACCGCTCCAAAAACAAAAGAAAAAAAAAACAAATAAACAAATAAAAGTTTCTGTGGGTGATATTCAGCTGGCAGCCTCCAGTTCATCTTCCCTGAACTAAAAGTTTTCTTTTTCTTCTTCCTTCTCCTTCTCCCTCCTTCCTCCTTCTCCCTTACTCCTTCCCCCTTCCTTCCTCCTCCTCCTCCTCTCCAAACCTTTCCTCTTCCTCCTCCACCTCCTCTTTCTTCTCCTTTAAATAATTAATGCAGCTTATTTCTAAGCAGAATATGAGTGCCAGACCCTAAGAGGAGGCAAAACATGCCTTCCTCAGGTGATCAGGTACAGGGGTTCCTTTTGCTTGATTTTGAGAGATACTAAGCTTGGAATTTGAAGAGTTTTTCCATTGGTCTGGCGCAAACAGGTGGCACATGTGGAAGTGGGGGCTTGAAGGTTATAGATGGGTTTTACAGCTTTTAGGTTTCTGACAAAGCTTTCAAGGGAATCTTCTTTAAAACACAGCATTTTGTTTGTTTATTTGTTTTTATGTTTTGGCCATAGGGCATATGCACTCTCCAGAAAAGATAGAGAGAAAGTGAGAAATCACTTCCCAGAGGAGGTGGCCCTTCTCCTCCATTCTCCTCTTGGATTTTGGGCATGTATGCACATATTACCTGACATGATTTTCAAGCCACTATGTTTGGGACTCAAACCACCATGTAAGAGTCCAACACCTTAACTACCATGCCACCTGCTGGCCCCTAAAATCAGCATTTTAAATATAGATTTGATCATTGCTGCCATAGGCAGAAGCCATCCACCATGTTAGAGAATCCTAGGTTGGGAGTAGGGAACATCTTCACAGCAGTTATAGTTCCTTTTTCTCCAGTCATATGTTCATTCTGAGATAAGCCCAAATCTTCCATGATATTTCTATAAAATTCTGTTATCAGAGTGTTTGGTCTGGGCAGACAATTTAGGCAATATAACCAGTGGAGAAAATTAAAGTTTCTCTAATCCCCTTGTTGAAGCTCCTGAACAAGTAGGAATGATAATTAATACCTTCCCCCATGGGTCACTAAGTGAATTACCCCTGTTCATTTGAAAGGCCTGCTGAAGTACACACCATACAGACAATGCCTCCCTACCATGACTCAGAGCATCAGGTTCTTAGTCCAATGTAAAACAGAACAAGCCAGATGTGGTACTATGGGATATTTACTTATTTCATTCATGTGAGTTCAGTCTCTTAAGCAACTCAAGTTGGGGCAAAGAGGGACTCTGCTATGTCCTCTCAGGCACACTTATTGTTGCATCAATTTTCTTTTCTTCCTAGAAGCAGTTACCTTTTCACTACACTCCATCCATGCAACTTAGAAGGGCTCTAGTGTACATTTTAAGAGGATCTTGGCCATCTACACATTGAATCCCCCATAGCTCTAGGGACTGGCTCGGGGAAAGGCACATGATGCAGTTTTGTAGTCACGATGAATTCCTAGAATTGTGAAGCATTAAATAGGATCAAGAGATAGTCTTTCTTTTTCATTTTTAGAATAAAAGCAAAATAGTGGTGCTAAGACCAGAACCTATGTCCTATGATTCCCAGGAACCCCTCCACCTCACCCTGGAAACCTAATGACTACCTGGGTAGTCACTCAATTCCATGAGATAAAAAAGAACCCTGGATTCTTCAGTGACTTTGGTAACTTATCTCCCAGCTTTTAGATCTGGAGACCAAAAGAGAGAATACTGACAATAATACTTATTTGCAGATCACACACACACACACACAGACACACACACCAGTCTTAAGCAAAATTACCATATGAGAAAATAAGAGCAAGAGTACAAAATCTCTGATTTACATAAAATGCCAAAAAGAATGAAAAATATAACTTCAAAAATGAAGATAACATATAGAAAATACTAGATATCATTAAATGCCCAAACATCCAAATAATTGGTGTTCCATAAGGTGAAGAATATAAGGGCATAGGAAATCTATTCTATGAAATACTTTCATAAAACTTTCCAAACCTAGAGAGATATTGGGACATCCAAGACCCAAGAAATAAAAAGAACCCAAAATAAAATAAATTTTAAAAAGATCCTCTCCATGGCACATCATAGCCAGATTGGTGAAAATAACAAAGACAAGAGTCTAAAAAAATGGCGAGAGAAACATCAGCTTACTTACAAAGATTATTCCATTAGACTAACATCATACCTCTCAACTGAAACAATGCAAGTAAGAAAAGAATGAGAAGATATATTCAAAATGATACAAGAAAAACTATTTCAACCAAGAACACTCTCTCTCATAAGATTTTCCTTCATATGGAAAAACAAATAAAATCATTCTCAGATAAACAAAAACTGAAAGAAATCATCAACACTAGGCTAGCTCTTCAAGAAATACTGGAGAGAGTACTGTATCAGGAAAACTTAGTAGAGAGAAGTAGATAAAAGAGAACAACCAAGAAAATGGTGAACAAAATGGCAGGGACAAGTCCAAAAATATCAATAATAACAATGAATGTTAATGGATTAAATTCTCCAATAAGAAGACACAGGTAGGCTAAATGGATTTTTTTAAAAAAGGCAGGAGCCCTCTATATGCTGCCTACAGGAAACACACCTAACAGATAAACAGACTGAAAGTAAAGGGCTGCAAAAAGATATTCCAAGCAAATGGAAAACAAAAAAAGCTGAAGTCACAATACTAATATTAGACGAAATAGATTTTAAGACAAAAATTGTAAGAAGAAGGACCAGCAGATGGTGTAATGGTAATGTCACTTGTCTCCCACATAGTTGACCTCAGTCCGAGTCCTGGACCCGGTGGCTTAAACTCACACTGGGTGCATGTTCGTGTGCCCAAAATCCCGAGAGGTAAAGGGATTGTAGCATGGCCATCCCCTCTAGGGGGTGATTTCTCACTTTCTGTCTCTGGAAAGTGCACACATCCTATAGTAAAATTCTCTTTTTAAAAATTGTAAGAGACAAAAGACACTATATAATACTGAAACAGTTAATTTACCACAAAGATATAAAACTTTTAAATAGCTATCCACCAAAGACTGGGGCACCCAAACATGTGAAAGTTAAACTGTTTGATCTAGAAGGAAAAGTAGAGTGCAACACATTAATCCATGAAGATCTCAAAACTCCACTGCCTCTTGACAGATCATCTAGACAAAACATAAGCAAAGATATACAGAATCTAAATGATAGCATAAATCGAATGGACTTAAAAGACATCTATAAAACTTTCCGACCAACAACAACGAAATATACATTTTTCTCTGCATGTAACATTTCAAAAATTGACTACATGATATGGCACTAAACAAGCCTTTACAAATTTAAAAGTATAGAAACTATATCCAGTATTACAACCACTAAAGACCTCTACCCAGACTTCACTCTCCTGCCCCCCAGATCTAGCCAGGAGCCAGGTTAGAGCACCCTACTTATTTTCTCTCTCTCTCTCTCTCTCTCTCTCTCTCTCTCTCTCTCTTGCTCTTGCTCTCACTCTCACTCTCTCTCTCCATCTCTCTCTATATATTCTTTTGTCTTGCTAATTCTTACCTCTCTCCCTGCTCCCATAGGACAAGGCAATCAACAGTCATCTGTATTTGCATTTTGAGTGGCCCCATTTTTCATGAAAATTTTTTTCATTATTATTTATGTCTTGTTTTTCACTTCTGTATTTTTTTCTATACCTTTTCCTTCTTTTTTTTTTACCTTTTTCACTTTCCTTCTCAGCTTCCACACACTGATTTTCTAGACAGTTACTAGGTGCTCAGTAGCCAAATATCTGAATATTCTAAGGGTCAGATTAATCCTCAATTTTCACTGAATTAGACGTGCAAAGGGAGAAAAATGATACTTTTAGAGACTGCAGGTCACCTCTTCCTGCATTATCTGAACGCTTGGATTCAATTCCAAAAACTAGGAAAAAATGCATAATCCATCAGATAACCTGAAACCACCACAGAGGTACAAGAAGTATGAGAAACCAAGAAAATATCTCTCTTCTAAGGGAAAAGAATAACTACTCTTCCTCCACAGAGAATACAAGGGAACTCATGAAAATGTCAGATAAAGAATTTAAAACATTCATAGTGACAAAGCTAAAAGAGGTGCAAGAGAAGAGAGACAACGAACTCCAGAAGATGCAGGAGAAAAGAGACAATGAGTCCCAGGAGGTAAGGAAGTTCTTGTACAGTCTGAAAAAGGAGATACACATCATACCAAAAAAAAAAAAATCAAATGGAATTGTTAGAGATGACAGCTGTAATACAGGAAATTAAAACTTCCCTTGAAAATATCAAAAGCAGATTAGATCATTCAGAAGATCAAATCTCAGATATAGAAGATAGAACCTCTGACCTAGAAAAATTCTCCTGAAAGATTGAGAAAATAACCCTCAAAAAATGAGAATAACGTACAAGTAATACTAGCTACCATTAAATACCCAAACATCCAGATTATTGGTGTCCCAGAAGATGAAGAGATTAATAAAGGCACTGATAATCTATTCTACGAAATCCTGGAGGAAAACTTTACAAGCCTAGAGAGGCATTCAAATATCCAGACCCAATAAATACAATGGATCCCACATAGAATCAACGCAAGAAGATCTTCCCCCAGGCACATCATAACCAGATTGATCAAAATCACAGACCAGATACTATATTTGGCAAGAGAGAAACATGAAGTGACTTTTGCTGTTGTTGTTGTTTTGGTTTTGTTTTGTTTGTTTTTTTGGGTTTTTTTTTTTTTTGAGAGGTTTTTGCTATAGGGCACATGCACTCACCAGAAAGACAGAGAGAGTTAGAGAGACAGAAAGCAAGAAATCACCCCCCCCCCCGGGGGTGGGGGGGATGGCCACACTGCAGTCCCTACTCCTCCATTCTCCTCTCAGGATCTTGGGCATGCACGCACACATGCCCGGTGTGAGTTTAAGCCACTGGTTCCAGGACTCAAACTGCTGTCAATGACATGGAAGTCCAGTGATATAGCCATTACGCCAATTGCTGGTCGCTCAAGTTACTTTCAAAGCGTATCTCATAAGGCTAACGTCAGACCTCTTTGGAAGCAATGCAGCCAAGAAAAGAATGGGAAAATATATTCAAAATGTTAAGTGAAAGACAATTGCAACCAAGAATACTATACCAAACAAGATTATCTTTAATATGGGGGAAAAAAGGACAAAAATACTCTCAGATAAACAAAACCTGAAAAGAATTTAACTCCACCAGACCATCTCTCTAAGAAGTGCTGAAGGGAGTGCTATACCAGGAAAACTAAAGTCAGACACAGAGAAATAAGAGTACAAGAAACAGCCAAGAGAATGGCCAGCCTAATGGTAGAGACAAGTCTGGAGTTGAATGTTAATTTCCAGAGTTTTAAGTGGAAAGATCAGATCATAGTAACACTGCAAATTCAATAGAAGAGAGATTAATTATGTGAGTCTGAACTAGCAAAACAGAATTTTTTTTTACCTTAGACTAAAACATTACTGATTTTCTTTGATGCTTTGATTTCCATATTTAAGGATGTTTGTCTTCTCTAGACCTATTGATTGATTCATCTACCTAGTATTTGAACTGAATCCTAACCTTTTTCTGGATTTAAGTTTTAAGCAAATTTCTCTTAACACATTTTGATTTTGATCTATTAAAAACTAAAACAATTGAGAATATTCCTCCATTGCAGCTGAGCACTAGTGCTTTTAGAGAATAAGAGAAATGAATATTATCTACTGATAATTCAGCCTCCATCCTCCAGTATTGAGTGGTAGGGTGCCCCCTGTATCTTTCTCTCTGTCCCTATCTGTCTCTCTCTGCCTTTCTCTGCTTCTCATTTTTTTGTAATTTATCTTTTTTAAAAATTTTTAAGGTAAAGTATTCTCTTGGCTTTAGAGCTTACTTTATCTTGCTAATAATCCCCTTTTCCTCCTCCCATTTAGAAGAGGCAAGAGGCAGGCCTTCAGAAGAAGACCTGTACACTGCACGGTTTTCATTTTTGCTTTTTTTTTTAATAAATAAATAAATAAATTAATAAATTTGGGATTGTTTTTTCTTTTGTTTTCTCTTTTCTCTTTCTCTCTTTTTTCCTTTTCTCTGTTTTGTATTCCTTTTTCTTTGACCTCATTCTTTGGTGCTCAGTATCCATGCACAGAGTGTCTAGACAGATCTAAGAAAACTATGGCCACACATGCAAATACTATTAGGGTCAACATATTTCTCAATACCCACTGGATCTGCTGCATAAAAGAATAAAAATGGAAGGCAAAGAGATTGCAGATCACCTCCTCCTGCACACTCCTGAACACTCAAATTGAGCTTCTAGAAATTAGGAAGAAATGCACAACCCATCATATGACTAGAAATTACTGCAAAGGCACAAGAAATATAAAACACCAAGATAATACCTCACCTCTAAGGGAAAAAAATAACACCTCTTCATTCACAAACAGTACAATGGAACTCGTGGAAATGTCTGAACTTGTGGAAATGTCTGATAAAGAATTTAGAATATTCACAGTGACAAAGTTAACAGAGAAGCAAGAGAAGAGAAACAATGAACTCCAGAAGAGGCAGGAGAATAGAGCTGAAGAATTCCAGGAGGTGAGCAAGTTATTGCATGATCTGAAGGAGGAAATACATATCAAGCAACTTTACCAAAAAAGATGATAAATCCAATTAAAAGATGAGAGAATGAGTTGTAGGGGGGAACTCTGTAAGGAAGACATATGAATAGACAAAAGGCATACGAAAAAATGTTCAACATCCCTCATTATAAGGGAGATACAGATCAAAACCACAATGAGATACCACCTAACCCCAGTCAGAAAGGATGACTAAGATTTAAAAATTTCAAAATGACAATGCTGGTTGGGGTGTGGTGAAAGGGGAACTCTCCTACATGGTTGGCAGGAATGTAAATTGGTCCAGCCAATGTGAAGAACAATATGGAGATTCCTCAAAGATCTACAAATAGAACTACCATATGATCCAGGAACCCCACTCCTTGGTATATACCCAAAGGACAGAAGAATCCTTAGTCTAAAAAGTGCTTGCACATTGATATTTATTGTGGCATTATTCACAATTGCTAAGACATGGAACAACTCAAATGCCCACAAACATAGGAATGGATTGAAAAAGTGTAGCACATATACTCTATGGAAGACTACTCATCCCAAAACAACAAGACCTTGGCTTTTGAGAGAAAGTGGATGAATATGGAAGATTTACTGCTGAGTGAAGCAAGCCTGGCTATGAGGGAGACACATTGTATGTCTCCACTTAATACATACCGAGTGTCCTCACTATATGGCTACAAACATAGGAATGGATTGAAAAAGTGTAGCACATATACTCTATGGAAGACTACTCATCCCAAAACAACAAGACCTTGGCTTTTGAGAGAAAGTGGATGAATATGGAAGATTTACTGCTGAGTGAAGCAAGCCTGGCTATGAGGGAGACACATTGTATGTCTCCACTTAATACATACCGAGTGTCCTCACTATATGGCTGAAACTGAATGACTAGAGGATATAGAAAAATAGAAAATGATTATAAATATCAGATACAGTATGGGAAGAGGGTAAGTGAAGGAGGAGAGTCTGAGGAAAGACATCAAGGAGAAAACTAGAGATGTAAGGCATTTATGGGACAAAGAAATGGGTTATTTGTTGCAGATAACGTGTATAATATTCTCAACTGGACTGATGAGAAATGTACACATGTTGGAATACTCATTTTGCAAGAAAAGTGACATATGTGGTTGAATGTATAAAAGAAATTGAAATAAAAAATAAAATAATCAAATGGAACTGTTAGAGATGAAGGCTGTTATACAGGAAAACAAAATCTCCTTCGAAAGTATTAAAAGCAGACTAGATCATAAAGAAGATTGAATCTCAGATGTAGGAGACAGAATCACTGACCTAGAAAAATCCACCACAAAGACTGATAAAATAGTCTAAAAAAATAAGAATAATATACAAGAAATACTAGATACCATTAAAAATCCAAACATCCAGATAATTGGTATCTCAGAAAGTGAACAGACTAATAAGAGCACTGATAATCTATCCCATGAAACCCTGGAAGAAAACTTTCCAAACCAAGAGAGGCAGACACAAGAAATACAAAGGACCCCAAATAGAATCCACCCAAAAAGATCTTCTCCAAGACAAATTATAGCCAGATTAATCAAAACCACAAAGACAATGTATTCAGACTGGAAAGAGAGAAACGACAAGTTACATACAAAGGATATCCCATCAGGCTAACACAAACCTCTCATCGGAAACAATGTAAGCAAGGAAAGAATGGGAAAACATATTCAAAGTGCTGAGTGAAAAATAATTTTAACTAAGTATACTATACCTGGCAAGATTATCCTTCACATGGGAAGAGAAGACAAGAACATTCTCAGATAAACAAAACCTGAAAGAATTTACTAACACCAGACCAGTTCTCCAAGTTATGAAGGAAGTGCTATACCAAGAAAACTAAAGTCAGACACACAGAAATGTGTTAAGAAAACATCTAAGAGGGACCAGCAGTTAGCGTAATGACTATGTCGCTAGACTCCCATGTAGTCGACCACGGTTCGCTTCCCGGACCCAGTGACTAAAACTTATGCCAGGCACGTGTGCGTGCGTGCCAAAGATCCCGAGAGAAGAATGGAGGAGAAGGGATTGCAGCATGGCCATCCCCCCTGGGGGGGTGATTTCTTG
>NW_006208406.1:640404-641209 GCF_000334495.1 Tupaia belangeri chinensis
AAAAAAAAAAAAAAAAAAAAAAAAAAATCTCTCCAAGAAAACATCTAAGAAAAGGGCCAGCTTAATGGTAGGGACAAGTTCAGAGTTGCATATTATCTTCCAGAATTTAAACAAAAAGCTTGGACCACAGAAGTTAGATTAAGTACATGAGACTGAGCTGATTAAATCGAATATTATGGATTTTGATTAAAACAATACTGATCAATTTCTATGCTTTGTGCCCCAGAAATAAGGATTTTTGTCTTCTTTTGAATTGTTGACAGATCCATGTACCTACAATTTAAACAGAATCCTAACCAGGTCCCTGGCTTTAAGTCTTAAGCAAAGTTCTCTTATTTATTTATTTATTTATTTTTATTTACATTTTTTAAATACATTCAATCACATTATTTAGCTTACAAGGTGATCATTTCAATATGTGAACATTTCTCCCTGGTCGAGTTGATCAAAATATAACAACACTACCTCCCTGTCTCAACAATGCGGTCTTCGTATCCCTCCTCCAAGTGTTTTCCCCCCAGGTCCCACTCCTACACACACACCATATCTGGCATTCACACCCATCTCTTGTGTTTGCACATCCTTTAGCCCGTCTGTTTCAGTTATAGAGTGCAGACATTCAGTATATATTAAGTTGGGACATAAAGTGTCTCTCCTTCATAGCCTGGCTTGCTTCACTCAGCAGTAAATCTTCCATATTCTTCCACTTTCTGTCAAAAGCCAGGGTCTCGTTTTTTATGGCTGAGTAGTATTCCATAGAGTATATGTGCCACGATTTTTCAGCTATACGAGGGCATTTGGGGTG
>NW_006208406.1:646475-648217 GCF_000334495.1 Tupaia belangeri chinensis
TCTTCTTAATGAGTCTCGCTAGTGGTGTATCAATTTTGTTTATCTTTTCAAAGAACCAGCTTTTACTTTCATTTATTTTCTGTATAGTTCGCTTATTTTCTATTTCATTTATTTCTGCTTGGATCTTTATTATTTCCTTTCTCCTGGAGTTTTTTGGATTATTTTGCTGTTACTTCTCCAATTCTCTGAGGCATGATGTTAAGTGATCCATTTGCCTTCTTTCTGTCTTCCTCTTATGAGCACTAATGGCTATAAACTTCCCTCTTATGACTGCTTTTGTGGTGTCCCAAAGATTATGGAAACTCGTGTGCTCATTGTCACTAGCTTCCATGAATCTTTTTATTTCAGACTTTATTTCATCAGTAGTTGTGGAGCCATTCAGTAGTAGATTATTTAGTTTCCCTGTATTTGAAGATTTTTGAGGATTTCTCTTGAAATTAAACTCCAGTTTAATTCCATCATGGTCGGAGAAGATGCTGGAAATAGTTTCTATGTCTTTGAATCTGTAGAGGCTTGCTTTGTGCCCTATGATGTGGTAAATCTTTGAAAAGTTTCCATGTGGGGGTAAGAAAAAAGTGTATCTCGTAGTTTTTGGATGGAAAATTCTATAGATGTCTGTTAAGTCCATCTCATTTATGGTAGCATTTAGATCCTTTATCTCTTTATCTATTTTTTGTCTAGATGATCTGTTCTGAGGGGATAGTGCAGTGTTGAGGTCTCCCACAATCAGTGTATTGCAGTCTATCTCCCCTTTTAGATCTAACAGTCTTTCCTTCACATATTTCGGTGCTCCTGTGTTAGGTGCATAGATATTTATAAGAGTTATATCTTCTTGATCTATTGATCCTTTTACTGCAATATAGTGCCCTTCTTTGTCTCCTTGAACGGTTTTTGTTTTAAAGCCTATTTTGCCCTTCTTTGTCTCTTTGAACAGTTTTTGTTTTAAAGCTTATTGTGTCAGAAATCAGTATCACAACTCCAGCTCTGTTTTGGTTCCCATTTGCATGGAAAACCTTTTTCCAACCCTTTACTGATGGGGACCAGCCTCATCGGAGGCGACGCTGGAAAGAAAGGAAGACAAAGGCCTCGTGCCTTTTCATGCACATCCTCAGCCAGACACTCCTAGAGATCGCTCTCTGAGGAGTGACAACTGTTAGGAATCATCGTGCCTTTTTATTGAAAATGCGATACATGCAGGTAAGTGGGAGAGGGGCTACGTGTACTAATTATCAATTCATAATGTTTTAACAATAGAAACCATTCAGGGTTTGATCGGGTTTGATTAAGGGTAGGTCTATTAATCATTGATACAATTCAACAATTGTTTGATTGATGTAAGCAAGCTTTTGGGAACTTCTGTTCTGGGAGTGTGGTTTTGGAGAACAGCTCCAGCAGGCAGAGTTAATTATCAGCCAGTACTTAGTGGCAGCCATCTTGCGGTTACTGGTTGCATTGCTAGAAAAGAAAATCTCAGGTACAGATATAAGTTCTTATGGATTTCAATAAAGAATGTTTATATAATTCTATAGAGATCTAAAATTTATTTAAAGGAATCCTAATATATTTACCTATCCTGAAAGGGTGAAGTTAGTGTTCACTTGATGAGGGCAGGGATATAGCCTTTTCAACCGGTGGTGAAGTGACTAATGAGTTAATGAAAAACTTTGTGGCACACCTAGACATTCTATTGTGCTTGTGATGCCACCATTATGTACTTTGTCAGAACATTAGCTACAGTGAGG
>NW_006208406.1:649139-679621 GCF_000334495.1 Tupaia belangeri chinensis
TTTTTTGTTATTTTCTCTATCTTTTTGGTGGTTCTTTCTAGGTCAGAGGTTTTATCTTCTACATCAGAGATTCGATCTTCAGCATGATCTAGTCGACTTTTAATACTTTTGAGGGAGTTTTTGATTTCCTCTATTCTAGACTTTATCTCTAATAGCTCCATCTGGTTCTTTCTCAGAGTGTCCATTTCTTCTTTCATATTTTGGAATGACTTTCTCATCTCCTGTAGTTTGTTGTCTCTTTTCTTTTCCAACTTGAATGTTCAAAATTCTTTGTCTGACATTTTGGTAACATCGTCCATTAGCACGGAAGATGGAGGGGAATTACTCTGTACCTTTCATGGAGATATATTTCCTTGTTTATTCATACCGGAAGCTCTTCTTCTACTTCTAGCCATTGGAAGATGTATTAACTTTTAAGTACCTGTTAGGCGAATGTTTCACTGGCTAGGAATGTCTTTCCCTTTTGTTGGGAATTGACGTCTGCCAAAATCTCTTTTCTGTTGTTTTTAGTAATATGGTCTGCCTAGGCATCTGGGTGGATCCTGGACTGGGATGTCTGGATGGGAGTCCTTGGGAGCAGTGTGCCCCCTTGCTTGCCAGGAGCCTTCAGATGTACCTGGTTGCTGCTGGCTACTGCAGCCAAAGGCGCAGTCTGTGTGCAATGCATATATACTTCAAAAAACTATATTCCATGCTATAAAGACACACAATGATTAAGTATAAATTAAAAACTATATTTAAAAAAAATGAGCAGACAGTTCTCAAAAGAAGACACACAAATGAACAAAAACTACATGGGAGTGGGGGCGAATTCTCAACATCACTTATCTTGAAGGAAAGCAAATCAAAACCACTGATGAGGTGTCATTGTACTCATTAGAATGACTATTATGAGGTGGGGAGAGAACAAAAGACAAAGAACACCTGCTGGCAAGGATAAAGAATAAGAGAAGCGCTTGTGTACCTTGGTGGGAATGAAAATTAGTAGTCATTATGGAAAAACAGTGTGGTGGTTCTCAAAACAGTAAAAATAGAATTAGCTTTTATCCACTTATCCCGCTACTGAGTATATACCCCAAGAAAAGGAAATAAGTATGTTGAGATAATATTTGCACCCCCATGTTTACTGTAGCACTATTCACAATAGCCAATATGTGAAATCAACCTGAGTGCCACCCATTTAATAGATTAATGGATAAAGAAATTGTCCATTTATACCCACACTGGAATATTATTCAGCTATAAAAAAAAAGATAAAATCCTATCACTTGCAGCAACATAAATAATCCTGGAAGAAATTATAAATCAAGTAAGACAGGCACAGAAAGATGAGTATCACAACACTCTCACTCAACGGTAGACGCTAATAGATTTGATTACATAGAAGTGGAGAGTGAAATATGGATACCAGAAGCAGAGAGAAGTGGGGAGGGGATGATAGGAAGAACTTGGTTAACAGATTTAAAAACTGTGAATGGATATGTGGGATTATTTCTAAAGTTCTATAGCACAGTAGAGCAAATATAAGTGGTAACAATTCACTGTATATTCCCAAATAGCTAGAAGAGACTTTAGTCACAATACAAAAGTATTAGTAATTATTTAAGATAGTAGATATATTTACTGCCTGATTTGATCTTATATACTATATTCGTGTATTGAAAAATCACACTGTACCCCATAAATATGCACAACTATTGTATTTCAATTAAAAATTATAGTTTAAAAACTAGAAAAGGAAAATAAATGCTAGAGAGGTTATTTTTAATAATAACTAATATTTACTGAGAATTTATTCTTTGCTAGGCACTTTGCTCAACCATTTCAGATGCATTGTTTTATTTAATTTTCAACAACCCATTGATATAGATGCTATTATAATACCTTTTTTATGTATAAAAAAACTAATGTTCTGGGTTTTCCTATGGCCTTGTGGTTAAGTGAGTCAAATCCCACTTAACTACCCTGGTACAACTCCTGACCCCAACAGCTTGAAAAGACACAAGTGAGCATATGTGCCTGCCCCAAATTATAACCAAATGGAAAAGTGAAAGGGAGTGCAGCATGAGTATGCTCCATGAGGGGATGTTTTCTCCCTCTCCCTTCCTCTCCCCACCCCCTACTCCCTCTCTCCCTTCCTCTCTCATACACACACTTTCTACCTATAAAATTAAAAAAAAAAAAACAACAACAACTAAGGCTTGCAGAGATTGAGCGATTTCTCTCTAATGTTGCGCAGCTACTATGTGGTGTAGCAGGACTATATGACTATATAGTCCATCAATATTTCCTCTTTCAAAGAAGGAATAAATAAAAATTAATGGCTGAAATAGCACATGATAGAGCAACTTACTATGTTGTGAAGCCTTCTTTTAGTCAGAAATACTTTAAAATTTATCTTTTAAGGATCTGAAAGTAACTTACAGTAAAGCTTCTTGAATTTTAACATGTTAGTCACTGCAGATGTTAAAAAAATAGATTCTGGGGCCAGCAGGTGTCGTGGTGGTAAAGGGCACTGGACTCCCATGTGACTGACCACTGTTCAAGTCCGGACCTAGTGGCTTGCATTCTCATTTTTCTTCTCTCTCTCACTCTTACTCAGCCCCTCTCTGGTCAAATTAAAATAATTAATTTTTTTTTTTTAATGGTAGATTCCAACTCTGAAGATGGAGGATTCCCTGGAATTCTGCATCTCTAAGATACTCTCTGGTGATACCACTGATGCTGATCCACATGGACTGTTACACAACACACACATACACACTACACCTCTACCAGCTAACTGAAATTTTATATTTTGTATATAAATATAAACTTCCTCAAAGCAGAAAATAAAAAAAAAAAAGAGAAACATTTACTCACTAAGAATTTAAAGTAACACATTATGGCTTCCAGCATTAGAAGCAGAAAACATCAATCTAGTGTGGAAAGATAGGAAATGAAATATAAGAGAACAGATTGACAGCACCTTTAAAATGTAGCGAGTTTACTTTCTGAGAGGAAAAGGGAAGTTTGTGGTCTAAATTTTGCAGACTTGGACTGCTACACACCATATCTGTCCTTGGCTGTTCCTTAATACTTTTTTTTATTTTATGGGGAGAGCTCAGCACAGTTGAGGTTCTGTTACTGGTGGCTAATTGTGGTAGTGAGAGAGTGGCGAGAGAGAAAGACTGGCAGAGGGAGGATGGCAACAACTAACTGCTGCTCTGAAATACTTTCACATATTAATCTGAAAACATGGGTCCTGGAAGGATAAAAGGAAGGTTAAGGAGAAGATCAGTGTTTCAAATGAACAAATCAAGGAAACTATCTAAATACCAAAGGATTGGGGGAGTCCTAGGGCAGCCAAGCCCTAGCTGAAGATTCATATATTTAAGGTGAAGGGGACCCCTAGGGCTCATTGTTTGGGATTCCCTAGTTCTCCTATCAAGTGACTTTTTATGCTTTTATGGTTCTAAAAATACACTGAAGGACTGGTATCCTCTGAAGTGAAGGTAATTTTAAATCACATCCCCAATTCTCTGGGAGGTCAGAATTCAATTCTATATTGTATTATCAATCCATCATCTGTTATCACCATCTGTCCCACAGTCTGGGCTGCTCCAGGAGATCACCTGGCAATAGGAGCCATGATTCCTCCACAGGTTTATGTATTTATGCTCTGAGAACAAACACAGACCCCCTCCTGTGCTCTCCAGGAAGCATGGACATCATCCACACTCACACTGTGCCACAAATATTTCCACACACACTGACACACTCCTCACATACAGCAGCACCATTTTAATATAGATTTACACACACACTCACCCAGCACAAATTCACAGAAAAACACACTCAGAGACACAAACACATTTATATCTCCAACTCTGCTCTCCAAGACACAAAGATATTCTCTCTCTCTTTCTCTCTCTCTCTCTCTCTCTCTCTCTCACACACACACACACACACACACACACACACACACGGCAAATCAACACAGGTCTTTTGAAGAGCTGGGAAGCTTTTTTAAGGTCAAGGTCCTCAGCCTCCAGCCAAAATCAATTAATGCTATAAATAAAATGGTTCCAAATAATCTGTTTACTGTATTTTATGTTGTTTTTTTGAGAGAATAAAAAAATTAGTTTGTTCTCATTAGGTGCCCACACTTCTAGGAAAGCCTCCAGGTCATGCCCTCCTCATCTGGGCCAGGTAAAGTGAGAATCCTGCCTTCTATTCTCTAAATTTTATAGTACCTGATGCATATATCACTCCTAAGATTAAAAATGGAGCAAAAAATCCAAGTTCTCATCATGACAAATACAAATACCAAAGACAGAAGTGGGGAGGGAAGATGAAAGGCAAAAGTGGAAAGGGGAATGAGACCAAGACAGAGAATGAGCTATGGATAAGAAAAAGTTCAGAAAGCAGAAAGGAATCCCTAGGAAGGATAGTAGAGACACCAGGTAGTGACACCAAGGCCACGAAGTAGCCAGAGGAAGCATAAGAGGCATAAAACACCATCACCTACGGGTAAGAAATAGGCCACCAATGAAGAAGGTGTGAAATACAGAGCAATAGAGACCTGAAGCTAGGACGAAAAGAGAAATGGCTTCCCCTCCTCCACCCCATATAGTTTTCATGAGGTCATACTGCCCTCTTGTGGATTCTTCAAATAAGTCACTAAGGAGGTTACTTTATCTTTTTTTTCTTTAAAAAATTATTTAATTTTATTTATCATTATTATTTTTTTTAATTTGCCCTAGGGCATCTGCACTCACCAGAGAGAGACATTGATAGAGAGGGAAACTGAAAAAGCAAGTTGCCA
Organism: Tupaia belangeri chinensis; assembly: GCF_000334495.1. Taxonomy (NCBI): domain Eukaryota; kingdom Metazoa; phylum Chordata; class Mammalia; order Scandentia; family Tupaiidae; genus Tupaia; species Tupaia belangeri. Next base: position 653,947 of record NW_006208406.1, read on the forward strand.
GGTACAGGACTTGAACTGCAGTCAGTCATTTGGGAGTTCAGTGCCTTAACCACCACATCTCCTGCTATCTCCAGCATGTTGCTTTTTTATAGCCAGAAACATGAGAGCCTTAATCTTGACATACTGATGAAAATTACAAATTAATTACAAATACTGTTTTGTTTTATTTTACTTTTTAATAAAACCATGTTTTATGGGATGAGCCCATGCCCTGGTGGTTAACAGAATCAAATCCCACTTGGCAGACCACAGTTCAAACTGCAGTCCCAGTGGCCTGAGAAACATGCTTGGCATGTGTGTCTACATGTCCATATCCTGACAGGATGGAAAAAAGGAGATGAAAGGATTTAAGCATGATCAATTCCCACTGGGGGAGGCTTTCTCCCTTTCCCTTTCTTTCTGTCCTTCTTCCTCTAGCAAGCACAATTGCCTCTGGCAAAAAGAAAAGGCAAAACCATATTTAAAAGAAATAAAACAGGTAAAGGTATAAAGACATGAATGGCAGAATGAAGTGAACAGTATTAAAATGGACCCTTGCAGAATTAGTAATGTTTTATTTCTTGAGGAGGGGAAGAAGAAAACTTAATACAAATATCTGTGAAATCAGAATTCTGAGTATGTAGGGATTTGTTATATTATTATTATTACCTATATATCTTTGTAATACAGTATTTGTAATTAAAAATAAAATTAAAGAGAAAAGTTATCTTAAAAGGTGGAAAAGAACTCTGGTTAATACCACTAAAAAAGATTTTGAGGGGAGGGAGGTAAGATGTCCAGCCAGAAACACTCACTGTGACATCTTTCTCAGAAGAAAGGCTTAAAACTTTCAATAAATGCCTATATTTCCAGCAGAGGAGTGAGGTGAGACCAACAAAGTGTAAGAAAAAGACTGCAGGAACTTCTGGAGCACAGAATCTCCATCCTGAAAAGTAAAGAGAGAATAAATCATCTGAACATGGTGAGGCTCCAGAGCCCTCCATTACCAGGGAGGAGAAGGCAAGAGGACCTCTTCTGCCTCTGAATTCTTTACTTCTACATAAGACCCCAAAACTCCCAACCTGCGGTACAATAATGAAATGGGAACAGAGCTAAGACTACTACAGGGAAGTTCATGGATATACCACTTCAAAGAAAACTTTGGAACTCCCATTCTAACCCTACCCCATGCCTCCAAAATGTGGCACTATCTTGGGACATGAATTAGAGTTAGGCCCAAGCAATCTGGTGTTGCCATAGTGGTGTGGCAGTAGAGAATACACAAAGAGAAGAAGCTCCTGTGATCAAAACAAAGACTGTGAGTATTCACAAAGACTGAAGCCTACCAGTTCCCCTTCAAACTGGAGATCTGTGTGTCCTGCCTCTCCCAGCAGTATGCAGTGTACTAGAGCCCCTCCTCCCACTGAACAGAGACTGAAGAATCTGGACACTTGCTTCTGATTGTCAAAAAGGGCAGGCCTGCACTGTTCTTCTCTTCAGGTGCAAGTTCTGGGGAGTAGTTACCTGTCCCAGCTGAGGTGACCATAGTGCAGCTTTTCTGGATCTCCCTGAACTGTACATGCAGGCAAAGGAAATGAGAGGGGTACCTGACAGAGAGGAGGGCACTTGAGATCCTAACTCTAGGCAAGAGGAAAAAGACTGGGCATTTCTCAGACCACCTCCTGCCTTGGTCATTCTGTGCAGAACACACAAGACCTGCTCCTTAGGTCTTATAGATATATTTATCTCCAGCCCCTCCACTATCCAGGGCAGTATTCAGGCTTGGTAGGTTGACCTTCCCCCTATAGGCAGGTACACAAGCCTGGCTTAGCTATGAAAGAGACGTTCAGCTCTGGCCCTTCTAGACTGCATTTTCCAGGGATATACCTGCATCCTGAAGGTGATCTATTCTTAGGCATTACAGAGTCTACTCCATAAATCTGGAAGAAGAGACCAGTTCACCAAATACCTAAAATTCACTGCAGACACACAAGAAATATTAAAAGATAAGGGAATCTCTTTCCCCCAAAGGAACACAATAATGCCTTGCCAATAATGGATAATCTACAGAAAACCACAAAAATTAACGAAGAGGAATTCAGAATATTGATCATCACAAAACTCTAATTACAGGAGATTAAAAGATCATTCCATGGCATGAAGGAAGAATTCTGTAAAAAAAGAACAGACATCTTAAGAAAGAATCAAAAGGAACTTCTGGAGGTGAAGAATATAGTACAGTAAATAAAAACTCTGTTAAAAGTGATGACAACAACAGATTAGATCATGCAGAAAAAAGAATCTCTGAGCTTGAAGATACAACCTTCCATTTGGTCCAAGTCACCAAACAGAAAAGATGTTACCATTCAAAATGAAGACAACATACATGAAATATGGAACACAATTAAGTGACCAAATATTCATATAATGAATATCTAAGAAGATGACCAGATGGTAAAGAAATAAATGTCTACTTTATGAAACACTATATGAAAAATTTCCAAGTCTAGAGAGAGGTATATATAGACATCCAGATATAGGAAATACCAAGGACAACAAATATATTCAATATAAGAATATCCTCTTCAAGGAACATCATTGCCAACATGGCAAAATTCAAAAATAAAGATCATATTTTGAAAATGGTAAAAGAGAGGTGCCAAGTTATGTATACAGGATACCCAATCAGACTAACTTCAGATGTCTTTGCAGAAATCATGCAGGCAAGAAGAAAATAAGCCCACACACATCAATAGTAATGTTGGGTGTAAATGGATTAAATTCCAAACTTAAAGGCACAGATTGGCTGTATAGATTTTTTTTTAAGGAGCATTCTATATGCTGCTTGCATGAAACACCTCATAGATAAATAAATACATAGATTGAAAGTAAAAGGTTTAAAAAGTTGTTTTATGCAAACAGAATTAAAAAGAAAACAAGCAAGTTGGAGTTGCAATATCAATGTCAGACAAAATAGATTTCAAGACAAAAACTATAAGAACAAAGAAGGTTACTCTACAGTACTAAAGGGGTTAATTCACAAGAAGATATAACAGTTACAAATATGTACACATCCAACACTGAAACACCCAAATACATAAAACAAAGACTGCTAGACTTAGGGAGATAAATGCAATATATTAATTTTGGGGGATACAAACACCCCAGTCTCATCACTAAATAAGTCAACTAGGTCAGGGTTCCCCAATCCCTAGGCTTTGAGCTATCCTGGTCTGTGGCCCATTAGAAACCAGGCTACAGAGTAGGAAGGGAGCAGCAGGTAAGTGAACGAAGCATCATCTGTATTTACAACTGCTCCCCATTGTTCATGCTCTACTTCCTGTCAGATTAGCAGTGGCTCAGATTCTCATAGCAGCACTATTGTGAATGTATATGCAAGAGATCTAGATTGTATGCTCTCATAAACCATTCCCCCATCCACGAACAAACTGTCATCCATGAAACTGGTCCCTGTTGCAAAAAGATTGAGGACCACTGATATAGACCAAAAAATGAAGAAAGAAACATAGGAGCTTCATGAATCTGACAGATATTTACAGAACGTTTCACTCAACAACTATAAAATAGACATTTTTCTCAGCTCTGCAAGGAACCAAGGAACATTGTCAAAGAACAACCACATAATAGGACACAAAGTAAGGCTTCATAAGTTTAAAAGCACAGAAATTATATCCAGCATCTTTTCTGACCACAATGGAATTAAACTTGAAATCAACAATAGAGCCTTTAAAATTCATGAAAACTGAAGAATTTTCTCCTGAAAGACTTCAAAACTACTGAAAAAAATTAAAAATTAAATTAAAAAATTTCTTGAAACGAATGATAACAGCTCTCCAGAATCTGTGGGCTCTGGGAAATCTGAAAGCAGTCCTAAGAGGAAAATTTATAGCAATTAGTGTTCACAAGAAGAAAAGAGATGATAAATAAATAACCTAATGATGAATATCAAGGAACTAAGAGAAAAAAAAAAAAAAACAAGAACAAAACTGCAGAACTAATAGATGAAATAAAAAGACATAATAAACATTATAGTAGAAACAAATGAAATAGAGAATCAGAAATAAACAAAAAATTGACAAAACAAAAGGCTGATTTTTGTGAGAGGATAAACAAAAAAAAAAAAACTTAACTAGACTAAAAAAAAATAGAAAAAAGACCCAGATAAATAAAATCAGAAATTAAAGAGGTAAAAGTATAACAGATATCACAGAAATTAAAAAAAAAAAATCACTAGGGAATTCTAAGTGACTGTATGCCAACAAATTGGAAAATCTAAAAGAAATGTTCAAATATATGCATATGATATACCTAAACAAATGTGGAGATAGAAAGCCTGAATAGATAAATAACAAGCATTGAAATTTAATCAGTGGGGACCAGCAGTTAGAGTAATGGCTATGTTGCTGGACTCCCATGTAGTCCACCATGGTTCGAGTCCCAGACCCAGTGGCTTAAACTCACGCCGGGTGCGTGTGCATGCGTGCCCAGGATCCCGAGAGGAGAATGGAGGAGAAGGGATTGCGGCGTGGCCATCACCCCTGGGGGGTGATTTCTCGCTTTCTGTCTCTCTGTCTCTCTCTGTGTGGCGAGTGCACGTGCCCTACAGAAAAAAAAAAGAAAAAGAAAAAGAAATTTAATCAGTAATAGTTTCCCATAAAAGAAAAGATCATCAGACTCTAATGGTTTCACTTCTGAATTCTACAAAACTTTTAAAGAATTGTTCATTCAATTCTCCTCAAATTATTTCTAAAATTTCAAATGGATTTTATGGTAGTTCTGTTTGAAGGTTTTTGAGGAATCTCCATCCTCCATATTGTTCTCCATTCTGGTTGTACTAACTTACACTCCCACCAACAGTATAGGAGAGGTCCCTTTTCACTGCAGCCTCTCCAGCACTTATAATTCTTTACTTTTTAAGCTTGGAAAATTCATTTTGTATTTTGTAAAGGTGCACAATGATTAAATGTAAAAATATAAGAAAAAATTTCAAAGAATCCTCCCAAACTTGTTTTATGAAGCCTCTATTACAATGACATACACACAGAAAAAAAAATAAAACTATAGACCAATATCCCTGATGAATACAGATTTAAAAATCCTCTGCAAAATACTGCCAAATGGAATCCAACTACAAGTTAAAAAGATTTTCATCACTGTGGGGGTGTTCTTTTCTGAAAGTTTAGTTTCTGGGTTGTGGTTTGGAGTTCAAAGCAGAACTGTTTGCTGCACATCTACCACCCAGTTGGTCATGTCTCCACCCTGTCCTTCCCTTTACCTTTTAGGGAGGCTCTGTTCTAGGTTGGATTCTTGGTGCTATGCCTCCCATTGGAGAAAGTGGAAGGCTGGGGCCATGATGACTGGGCTGCCAAGAAGTGGGAAAAGCTAGAGAATGGCAAGGACAGAGAGAAAGAGGCAAGCATTGTTATTGAGTATTGCATAAGCTAACATGTCTATGAGCATAATGCTATTGCTCTGAACCAGGTACTGTTCCTGGAGGCTGCAGAGATTCTAGGGAGGTGCACTCTGCCAAGCCTTTGAGAGGGAGCTTGAAGTGATGCTGCTATACCAGGATGGCAGCAGTATGGAGCTCTGGACTAGTGTTAAGAAGAGGTCCTCCATGCAAACTCAAATTCCCTGAGCATCAAGAGGTAGAGGAACAGTAGAAGAAGTACCTTAGGGAGGTCTGAACCAAAGTTCTCATGCTGAGATTTCTCTGGTGATGTTAGGGCATTTATGATGGGACATGGCCAAATTTCAGTCATGTGCCTGGAAAGCTGTCTGAAGCTGCTAGCATCTATGGTTGACAGGGAAATTTACCTGAGAATGATACCAATCCAGAAGAAAGCAGAGCCAAAAGGAGGCAAGACATTTTCCTGGTGAGATCTTGGGAATTCTGCCTGAAGTAAACACTCCATTTGGACTTTCCAATTTCTGAGCCCTTTCATGACTGGCTCTCTCATTGTCAACATGGAACTACCTGATACATCTTGATGATCCTGGACATAGGCTTCTTTCTACCATCTGAACACCAAGCCCCTCTCAGAATCAAAATCACCAAAAGTCTAAATAGCCTAAAAAAAGAAAATTACTTCATAGGGAATTTTTGTTTAGGGTTTTTAACATAGGGAACATATGCTCACCAGAGAGAGACAGAGAAAGATTGTGAGAGGGAAAGTAAGAAATTGTTCCCTATGGGAGATGGGCATCCCCCAATCTCTTCTCCTCCATTTACATCTTGAGATTCTGGTCATGCACGCACACACACCCGGCATGATTTTCAAGCCACTGGACCCAGGACCCAAGTCACGGTTGGCCATGTGAGAATCCAGCACCTTAACTAGCCACCTGATGGCCCCCAGAGAGAACTCTTAACCAACTCCTGAGGATTGTACACAATGTCTCCTTAGCTAGAGAACTGCAGAGAATGCATTTCCTTGTTCATGTCCTTGTAATGTTCCCAACTCCCCAGTGACTAGCAGAGACTGCCACATAGAACATAAGCTCAGAAAACTATTTGTTGATTGGCTAAGCTCTCTGTCCTAAACAACCCAGATATTTTGTTTTTGTAAATGAAGTAGGCTCATGTTATTTTTCAAAATATTTTAAGGTGATCTCTGATCTAGAAATGCCCTAGCATATTTGCACTGCTGATTAAGTCTTTCTTGCTGCTGTAGACTATGTTCCCTACGCACACACACACAACACACACACAATTAAAAATTAAAAAATAAAATAAAAACACTGGCTTTTTTCCTAGGACATCCTTTTATTCCTATGTCAATAGCAACTGAGAGGCTGTTTAGGAATTCCAACCCAAGGAGAGGAATGAATCAAATGAATAAGCTGATAATTATCATTCTCCCTGCTCCTTTTGCAAAGACATTATTTAAGTGTTTTAGCTGTTTTCTTTCAACACAATTATTGTTGTTGATGTCATCATGGTTCCATCTTGAAATACAGAATTATCTCAAGTATAGCTCGGTTGTTTTATTTTGGGACTCTTTTTGTGTTTTGGGTTTTTTTTTTTTCATGCATTCCAGCTATCTCATTGTCTTTTCCCTTGACATGATCAGTTAGCACAGGCCTTGGTTTGTGGGGACAGGACTGCTGATGATTAGAATTTGTGTTTGTCTGTGACTCCCAAGGGATGGGGTGAGAACAAGAGGCCTCTAGAACCAGTCCTTACCCTACGGACCTCCCAAACCTGTGGTTCAAGGCAGTTGAGAAAAAAAATTTTATATATATATATGTATATATAATACCTGGAACTTGCAATCCCATAGATAGGGCCCCTGGTTCTGTCTTTGAAATAAACAGGGTACAAATTACCAGTTCCAGGACATCAGGATTTAATTAGCACCTCATTCTTTACTGGTTTTTGTTCCAAAGAGTTCCATTCTAGGTTCTTCTAGCCTGTGACTGTTAATCTGCATCTTAAATCCTACATCTGAGCCATTGCAAAGACAATCTGTGGTGACTCCTGAGGCAGGGAATGTCTCCTGAGTACCCTAATCTCCATAGCTAGGCTCCCTCAGGGAAGAATCCTGGGGGAATATGTGTGGCCAAAGTGATCTGTGAAAATATTCTCATAAGCAAGTAAAGGGGGAAAAAAAAAAAAACACATAAAAGAAGAAAGTGGAATAGAGAAAGACAGAAAAAAGAAACTTGAATTGCCAGTAAATAACTCTTGAATAATTCAAGTTTCCAAACAAATCATATATTCTTGACACTTTGTTTGAAAAATACTTTCTATATAAAAAGAAAAGGGCCCTTGAGCATGTATTTCTACCATAGTTCTTTCTTAGCAGTAAGGCAAAATGTATTTAAGAGATAGGCAGCCACATGAAAAGTCTGAGTTTTCTCGGTTTTTCAACAGGAATGATGAATGGCATTAGAAGTTATCTATCTTGCCTCTCCTTATTTTCAACTCATTTATCCAAATAAAAACTATTTTAATATTATCTACCTTTCAGCAAAAAATGTGTTGCCCAAATTCTCTAGGCTTCCCTCATGAGAAAGAGACCAAAGCCATAGAGATTCCTGCTCCTGATGTCCCTACTAGTTCAAACATCTTGTTTACCAGATTAAAGGTGAAGGCAAGTATGTCCTTTGGCAGAATACAAAACTACCTTATAGGGTTCCAAATGGAAGTCAATCATAGCAGTGGGAGTACTACCTGGATGATTGTGTGATCTTACTATACAGCCCAACTCTTGAGAGAGCAGTGTATGGTGGAGGTGATGAGTTGCCTGACCTCACATTGTTCCTTTAATCCTATTCAAAGATTCCTTATAAGGTGAGATGAACGTATTATACTTTCAAGGGCCTTGCTAGTTTAAAACTCTGTATCTTGTGTGGGTAACAACCTACATACTCAATGACAAGCTAACTAAACAGACACTTTAGACCCAAAGGAATAATGTTTAGTGACTGTAAACAGAAAAGATGTGATAAAATTATCCTGTGGCCAAAGAAACTCCAGTGCTCTTGACTCTTCATGTGGTATCCTCCCTGCTGCATGGTTTTCTGCTTTGGCATTAAATATAGGTCTCCAGCTAATGAAGACAGATGTCCTTGTATCATGGTCTCAGTATAGCTGGATCACTGGGTCTGTCCCTTTCCCTGGCCTTTGTACATACAGAATCTATAGTGGTTTCAGCATTCTATATAAGACATAACCTACATTGAATGATTTTGTCCTGCATACTATATTGATTCTCTCAAGATCCCTTTATTGTCCTACATTCAGTTTTCATTGCCTTCTCTTTTAGCTGCAAAAATTAGCAATGAAAACTATTTTTCAAATTTAACTGAGCATCCTATACTTTTACTTGCTTAATCTGGCAACCCTAATAGTCCAGAGATCAGCCTCTTCATCTACTTGTTGTCTTAATCTATATTGGTCAACACAGATCCTTATACATAACATGACTTGTATTGATTGAGCAATTACTACATGATAGGCACTGTGTTCACCTCATGTAATCTTCACAACAATCCTATTAGATAGCTGCAACTACTTTCATTTTACCAATGAGTAAACTGGGCACAGAGTAAAGAAGTTGTCCAAAACCATGCAGGAGAAAATAGTGAGGTTAGACTTCACAGACACATGGCCAAAAGGGAGAACCAGGAGGCCACATTACTTCCTGCAATTTAGGTGCTTAATCCAAGAGCAATGAATTAATCAGTAGAAAATTTCAAAACTGGATAAATGAGGACCACCCACAGCAATGGTGCCTGGGCTGTTAAGATATTGCTCTGAAGGTTGGTACCACATGAGACGCTCAGATTTGATTCTTGGTCCAACATAAAGGCTAGGCATGGTGGTATGTGCCTGTTATCTCAACGGCTCTGGAAGGCTGAGGAAGATCAAAAGCTCAAGGCCAGCAACATAGCAAAACACTGTCTATAAAAGAGCCAGGACACTGTCTAAAAAAGAGCTAGGTATGGTGGTATGGTCCTATAATTCCAGCTTATGTTTTTGACTTAAATCTCTCTTTAGTAGCTGCATCTTGTGGAGTGTTGGTGAAGTAAACTAGCAAAATGATGTGGTCAGAGTGAGCGTCAAGCATGAAGATCATTGGAGTTAGGGACAAGGGCAGGAGAAAGGGCTAAGAAAGGGCGTGCACTGGAGGCAGGAGAAAAAGAAAAGTCTTAGATTCTCAGGGTTGGAAGTGGCCTGGTTGCATAAAACACCTTCCAGGCAGAGCTGACTTCTCCATTAGGCATAGCAGACACAGTGTATAAGGCCCAGGGAACTCTTTGAGAGTATTTTAATTTTTTTATGTTTTTTTCTTAAGGTTTTTGCATAGGGTACATGTGCTCACCAAAGAGAGACAGTGAGAGAGAGAAAGTGAGAAATCACCCCTCCAGCAAGGATGGCCATACCACAATCCCTTCTCTTCTATTCTCCTCTTGTGACTTTAAGTGCACACACACACACACACACACACACACGCACACACACGCACACATGCCCAACATGATTCTGAAGCTGCCAGGTCCAGATGGTCCACCGTGGTCTACTATGTGAGTGTCCAGTGCCCAAACCACCACATCATTTCCTGGCCCCTATTTTAATTTTCTTTTAAAACCTGGGTTTAGAAACTGAATGTAATAATAATGAATCCAGATGGGTTGTATTCATATTAAAATAAAATATAATATAATTTGTAATATTTCATCCAGGAAGAGGTCCATGAAGTCAAAAGTGTCTCAGGCCCACGAAAGTCATAATGTAACCCTACCCTGATATGGAGAGCTTGCACTCCACTCTTGTGCATAACTGGTACTTGGGATAGACTGCTTTACCTGGTGCCTAAAGGGCAAGGGCAATTGTTCTTCTGTGCTTGGTAAGGAATGTTCTAGTACTTGTTCATGCTCCCTTAAGACTCCCTAGCTCTGCATCCAGCTTTTGTCCAAGCAGAAAACAGACGATAGTCAAACTAGGCTTCCCCAAGCTCACCCTCTGTGTTATGACCACTATAGTGGGAAAAGGCCAGGAGGGGAAAGGAAAGAGAACAGAAGGAAGGAAAGGAGTAGAGACAATGCAGTGCTGGAATAGAGGCAAAGGCTGTGCAGGCAGTAGGACTTTTGCAATTTAATGTCTCATCCTAGTCACAGAGACATACTGACCTGGGCCATCTCATCCTTATCATTGTCACCACTTTTTTCCCAGGTACCTGAGCTAACTGTTGGGCCAGAGTAACGAGAAAGTCAGCTTAGGAAGAATAAATACACAAACATATACATACATACACACACACACTGACATACTTATATACACAGACACACACATACTTATACACACACATACTACTACACATAGGCATATACATTTATACACATACATCACACATATTTGTACAAACTGGCATAGTTGTCCCTGCACACACATAAGTGCACACACACACAGAGGACTGGGACAAAAATAATTATATATAAAAATAAGTGAAAATGTAAAAGGACATTTCTACAATAGGTAGCAGAAATTTTAATAAGGTTCTTCAGACTAAAAGTTTAAAAAAAAGAATAATGGAGTATCAGAGCACAAAATCATCTTAAGGCTCCTGGTAGGTGTCCTCATTTTACAGACAAGTAAAATGAGCTTGAAAAGAGAAAGGGGTTAGTTCAAGGTCACTCATTTTAATCAAACATCCAGACTTTAATGGTAAAACCACTAGCAGTGGTTATCAGATAAGAGAAGCTTTCTCAAAGACAATGAACACAGAATCTACCTATATTCTACTGTACACAGTGAAGACCCTGCCCAAGATCACTCAAAGTATATGAGGGTCTCCTTCCTCCTAGACCTCAATTCACTGTTACTTATAAAGTACACACTAAAGCTGTAAGAACAAAATGTTTCCAGGAATGCAAAGGAGCATCAAAAAGAAGTCAAGTAGCTCTCACCCAAGGCTCTAAATAAAAGATATCAATCTTATTTCAAATTTATTAACTCCTGGAGGGGAAGAAATTACAGCATGCAGAAAAGACTTATATAACATGATGGAGATCTCTCTACCTGGTTACATGTGAGTGGAGAGAACACTCCCCACCCCCTAATGTTAAGGGACACTAGGAGGACTCCCATATTTCCCAAGGGTGCCTGAGCTTCCACCTAAGAGTGGTTCATTTCTGCTATAATATTTTTTATTATATATTATTTTTTTATGAACTACCCTCTCCATGCATCTCTCATTAAAATGAAAACAGTTTCTAAGAAGAATTCTCAGAGTACTAGGCAGCATCTTTCCAAGGGAATATAAATATAAACTGGGAACCAGGGTGGCGAAGGGGCCTAACCCTCACAGCTTAGGAAGGGCCGGAGAAACTGGGATGTTAATCCTGGAGATGACAAGACTTTTCTTTGTCCAAACTTGAGTCAGGCTCTTTGAATTCTCTTTGTGAGCAGTCCCTGAACTTGGGCTCTGTCCTTGGTCTGTTTAGTCTACTTTTAGAAAGAATTCTACTGGGTGAATTTAGCCCCAAAATCCCACCCTTGATATCTGATCAAATTCTTTGTCACCCACCCTAAATATCTTAATTCCCTAGCTTGCCTTCAGCAAAAAAAATCCTGTCAAAGCAGCTTAACCACAATCCTCCCCTTACCTTTGATGTTTTCTCTTAGTAACTTTTCATCCACTGACCTTCCACCCTGCTCCTTGGCTATAAATCTCCACTTATCCTTATATTTGGAATTGAGCCAATGTCTCTCTCCTACCACCAAACTCCATTGTAATAGTCCCTTTGAATAAAGTCTGCCCTGCCATTCTTTACAAAGTGTCATGAATAATTTTTCTTTCATGGGGAAGAGAAACCTCCCAGTTTATTCACAGAAATTAAAGAAGCATTTGGGTGGTGAGATGTAGAATGGGACAGGTACTTCACCCAGGGGAGAACTCCTGATCTGAAAGAACAATTTATAATAAAGGAATCAGAGTGCTAGTTGTTATAAGAAGCAAGTTTAAGGTTGGGGTGAGCTAGAACGTCTTAACTGCTAATGGACAGAGTTGATCAGAGATAAATATACTGATTCAAGGAGGGCATATAAAAATGTTCATTAGAGAGTTGGTGATGGTTTTATTGGGGGTGATGTCAGCTTGGAAATGGTCAATGTGTAGATACTAGGAATGGAAGCTTCTAACTGTTTAAGGGCTAGGAACCCCTTCCTGGCCAATGTGCTCAATGAAGGTAAGCTGAGGAAGAAGAGGCTGCAGGAATTCTACATTGTTGCCGCCTGCAGAAGGCTGCTAAAAATCACCCACAGGTAACCATGGATCAATAATCAAAGTTAAATATATCTGACAGCTCCTGTTTGCTCCTTGCAAATACTAATGGCATGAGAATGAAGAATGCCTGACACAAATGAAGCAAACACTTTTTTACAGAGTAACACACAGGTCTAAGGAACTCACCTTTAAACAGAGATTACAATGAGATCTGGGGTCTGGGAAGGGCTTGGAAGGAATTAGAAGGATGTGGGAGTTTCTTGCTCAAGGGCAAGTGTTTGTGAATTCCTTTCCTCTCTTTTTCCACTGACACATGGAATAGAAGAAATTGACAACATCAAGTTCTGTGCACAACACATTGTCATAGAAAGTTAAGCTGTGACTGCATAATCATTTTGGTGAACGAGTTGACCAGAGAAAATAACAATGGTAACTAACAATCATTGAGTACCTATTATGCAACAAGCATTACTCTAAATACTTTGCATCAGTTCTATAAGATGAAAAACATTTGATATCCATTTTAAGGATGAATTATTCAAGAGTTCCCAGAGTGTAGACTCCTTCACTACTCTACCACATAAATGAGCTTATGTAAGGCCTGCATGTTTCCTAACATTTTAGAAAGCTAAACATTTTGACAGAGCTGAAACTCCAGTATATCAGCAAGGAGGAACAGACAGGCCCTTCAATGACCCCCTGTAGGCAAAGCTCCTTACTCACCAGGACCCAGAATCCCTGTGGGAGTTACCTAAACTTAATCATAATTGGCTTTTAGAAATATTTATCACTCCTTAAAGCAGGCCAATCTAAGTTTAGGTGATGAAACCCCTCATGGAAGAAGGAAGATGTTCATGTGGTTGAGCAGAGCAGTGGGTCTAGGTAAAACTGGTCATTCTCTAACTGCATCCTCATTGTCTGTCCCAGGAGGCTTTGAGATAGAGAGTTATGTTGCACAAAGATCTGTCAGTCACTAGGTGTCCCACTGCAGAGCTAAGAGAATTATCTCCCAAAGAAACAGACATTAACCAAGATAGCTAGAGGACACCAGTAGAGGGATGGGTAGTAACCCATGAGCAATAAATAGGCAGAGTGGTTTTGGAGGAGATCTGTAGTTGCCAAATAGTTATCTATTCCAGGCAGTAGTTACAAGGATGAATGAAGCTGTAACAGGCAGACTTTAGGGAGATCACGCATAATTGGATGTGTAGACACTGCCTCCACCTGGGATTTCCAGAGAACAGCACCAGAGGAGGGCCACTGGGATGCCAGCTGGAGAAAAAAGGGTACTGAGAGACCGATCTTCTAGTAAATTGTTAATACTTGTGTTCATCATCAGGTGAAGTCTGAGATGTCAAGGTCAAATAGGCACTAAATGAAAGGAACAGGAATCAAACATAGTCTGGTCTCTCTCTAAAAGTCATGTTCTTTCTAACCTCAATGAGTACACATTCCAAAAAGTCATTAAGGCCATAGTGTAATAAAAACAATAATAATATTGGAAAACACACACACATGCACACACACACATATGTCACAACAGTCTTGAGTTAAACTTATTAATATTCCTGTTTCATAGATGAAAGTGAGTGTAGTGAACATTATTAACATTATTTATAATAGCCAATTCTCTTTACTTCCTGGTCCCTGAAGAAGGATAATTCTCCACTCCTTTGAGTTTAGGGACTCTTATATGATGGGTAGAGACCAATGGAAAATGAACAAAAATGACTTGTGTTGGGACCAGCAGTTAGCGTAATGGCTATGTCACTGGACTCCCATGTTGTCGACCGTGGTTCACGTCCCTGACCTGGTGGCTTAAAACTCACTCCGGGCGCGTGTGCATGTGTGCCCAAGATTCTGAGAGGAGAATGGAGGAGAAGGGATTTTGGCATGACCATCCCCCTTGGGGGGTGATTTCTCACGTTCTGTCTCTATGTCTCTCGTTGGGGGGGCCCCAAACCCCATCACAAAAAACCCCCAAAAAAAAAAAAAAAAAAAAAAGACTAGTGTTATATCCAGGCCAAAGCATCTAACTGTGGTTATGAAATGGGAGGGAATTCCCAAGGGAGAGAATTGAGTGAATGCACCAGACAAGATGGAAACAATGAGCAAAAGCGAAAAACAGGGCAGTTTGGGCCAGGAGACACTGTTGACTAAAGTGGAAATACCCATGCCCAGGCTAGCTCAGTAGGAGAATAAGACAAGCCCAGGCTAATCAAAGATGGAAAGGTGACTGGGGACTAGAGTTGACCTTTGTCAATGTGGTAGGAATCTAAGTTGCTTGCTACTACTTGCCAAAGCACCAACTCCCAGACCCCTCCTGTGCAGCATGACCCCCAAACAAGCCTGGGTCAAGCTGTCCTTCAAGGCAGTGCACACGAGACCCCTTCCAAAGATAACTCACAACATATGACTTACATGGAGTAGAGACCAAAAACAAGGCAGCCTTTCCCAAGAGACCAAAATCAAAAATGTCTTACTGCCTACTGCCCTTTGATCCCATCAGTCGCATGCTTTCCAAAGACCCTGGGTCTTGGTCCACACTGAAAGCTAGAGCTGCACTATTAGGCACAGGGAAAAAAGGCAGCTTTGGAAGGATATGAAGGAAAAATGACAAGATGAACATCACTAACAGAAAAAGTCCATGTTGAGCTACCAATTTTAATATAAAGGCATCTCTAGCATGCCCTTGTAGTAGAAGAACACGAGTCCTTGACACCATTATTGCTCATGTGATTATCATCACCATCTCATGTCTTTGCTGCCTTTACCACTTACAAAGAAAGCTATGTAAAGTGGTTTTTAATTGACCATTTCCAATAACTCAGTGAATCAACCAGCCGGACAACAGAGTATCCCCACTTTATAGATGAAGAAACAAATTTAAAGAGGTGCAAGGGTTGGCCCACCAGTGGTTAAGTACAGAGCCACATCCACATTCAGTATTTGGAGCCAATACTCACACCACATTCCCGCCTCTCAGCCTATCAGTCACTGTTTTCTTGATACTCTGAAGTAGCTGGACAGAGGAGACATGGAAACAAAATCTCATATTGGGCTTAGGCTAGTAACAACTACTGTTATTGCATCTTATTCTTATTTCCAAGATAAGCAACTCTTTCATTTCTGAGTCAGACATGAGGTTTAGAGTTCAAAGTTCCGTGAGCAACGGAACAGGGAAGGTCCCTCCACAAGGAGGGGAGATGGTCCAGTTTTGTACAGACTGGGAGCACTGAACTACCCTGTAATTCCCAGACTTTCTCTATAGTTTGCTGCCTAAGGCTCAGTGTCATTGAGTCCACTGATAGGAGGTAAAAGAAATTCAAGAGGGAAATTGCCATGAAGTTTCTACACACACACACACACAACTGGCCAGCCCAAGGGCCTCTGTGAACGAAGTCTGAGGCTTTAATATAATCCTATTATATTATCCTTTAAAATGTTCAATGGAGGCCTCCAGATAGTCCTGCAGATACAAGAAAATGGCAAGTGCTGTGTTTGCGAAACCCAGCTCCTTCCCGTCATCAATGCCTAGTGACTCCTTTGAGATCCTCACTGAGCTGCCTCTTCCACAGCCAGAAAGATCATAACCACCCCCAAGGCTTTAAAAAGGTACCTCTGGGATCCTGGAATGAGTGACTCATTCATAAACATGGGAGAAGTTAGCCCAGAGATATATCCTGTCCACTTCCACCCTGGCCTTCTGTTCAGGCACAAATTGAAGTACCATGGGTCCTTCAGAGCAGGAAATTGGTTTCCAAATGGTACCTGCAACTCTCTTCCCAAGTCCCATCACCTCCAAAGAATCTTCCTGAATTTTTCCATCCAAAAGGGATCTCCTTCCTAAGTATTCCTTCTAGAGGGTTTATTTTCTGGCCCAGACATATGGCATCCTGGAGGCTCCTTACTTCATTGTTGGCTTTGTGTAATTGCAGATGTTCCCTGTTTCACACAATAGGAGTGAGTTCAGGAACTATGGCCTGGATACCTAGCAGGTATGAAATAAATACCTGAGAAATTGAAAAAGACATCACTCAATAAATTGACATGGTTTATTATATACCATGCCAACTTGTTCTCTGTAATTCTATTTCTAGATGTTCTGTACACCTCACATATAGCCACATGTAACTAGAAGTCAAGGATTCCAAACTCCGATCAACTCCCTCCAATGAGAGCCATCAAAAGCTAATTTTTCCTAGCTCTATACAAACAGCCTACAGGTTTTATTATTCACTTCTCCACAGATATATAAAAATCTCTCAATTTTCTTTAAAAAAATGGCCCATCTTGGTCTATTTTTTCTACTTTTTATAGAGCTGCATATCAAATTTTTTTTCATTTGTTTCCTGGTACTACCCTAAAAGTCAACAAAAAGAAAAACCACACAAGCATAATGAAAAATGCCATTTGGCATTCAGTTTCAATAACTGTGAGGCAAAGGGGAGTGTGGCAACTGCCAGGCAGAAGACCCTTTAAGAGGCAACTACTCTTCAGCTTTCACTGCTATTTAGAAATACAGGTCCAGGGATGTCAGACTTTTAGACATTTTTCAGAAGCTGAAAATCCAGATTTTTATGTGAAATTTCCCTATTTTTAA
The DNA here is from genome assembly GCF_000334495.1 of Tupaia belangeri chinensis. NCBI lineage: Eukaryota > Metazoa > Chordata > Mammalia > Scandentia > Tupaiidae > Tupaia > Tupaia belangeri. Next base: position 671,284 of record NW_006208406.1, read on the forward strand.
ATGTTGGTCAATTATTATTTTATTTTTAAAAATCATGTGTGAGCCAGCTGTGCATTTAAACAAAACCCCAATTTGAATGTCATATCTATCAATTTTCTATAAATGCCCATTTGTGACTGCTACCAAAAACAAAACAAAAAAAAAGTGGGTTCTCCATACCCTCCATTACCGTCTGTGACTGGGACTATTAGTACAAGAAATCCTAGGTTGGCCCCTTGGCACTAACTGTGAAATTAAAGGATGAAAGATTATATCTGACACACACTGAATTTCCAGCTGCAAACATCAACACTTTGTCAAAATCCGTTTGGTACTTCTCCATCCCTCCATCACTCTCCCTAATGACAAAAATAATTAACACATTCATGTAGAAGCACAGAATGAAAGAGAGCTTTAATTTACCCATCTATTTCAGGGTCATCCCTGTTATCAATATATGACAAGTTAATGGGTCTTAATTAAAAAAGCAGCAGTAAAGCAATTTTGGAAACTGAAGGATTATTATGAGTCCTAGCTGTGACAGCATGTTTTGTGCACCATGGAAGATAACAGATTTGCTTTCCATGGTATCTCAGATCCATCATCCTGAAACTACCTGCTCTTGGTGGTAGAAAGACATTTTTTTGTCTTTGTAGAAAGCACCTGGGCTTAGTGGCTGCTTTCAGAATGACAGTAACAATGCATTGTGGCAACTAGGAAAAGGTGTGAGAACTGGGCATAGAAAAGAGGGTATTAGCAGGCCCAACTGAAGGCCAAGGGTCATGACTCTGGAAGTATTCAAGATAGTACCATACATCAGGGTCATTCTCAACCTATTCCTTTTTGCCCCTCCGCAAACCCAGTTTCTGAGGACTGGAAAATATGCTTTCCTTACACAAGTTTTAGCTGACCTCCCCTGAGCCCTTTCTCAACTAGGCCTCAACTTTGGTCTATGCAGACTTGAACAAAGCACTAACATAGCTTCTGACAGTGCAAGCCTATATCTCTAGGATGACATTAGTGCCCCTTAAAGTGAACCAGAGAAAACTTTAAGCTGCCAAAAGAATTGATTGTTTTTTCCAGTCAATACCTAAAGACAGGATCTCTGTTTTCCAACATCAGTGGTATAGTTCAAACTCTGGTAAGTGTCAGCAACCTAGGTAGGTTTTACATAGACCAACTCCTCCTTCACGCTTTATGTAATTTTTCAGTTCCCTAATTCTACTGAACCCCCACTCACTCCACTCCCTAGTCTCTCATTCTCCCTTTACAACACTCATTTACCTCATACAAATTAGTCTGGTTCAGGCTGGACCTTTCCCTACTGCAGGGGTTATGTCTAACTCAAATCGCAGGGGTTATGTCTAACTAAAATCTGTCCTTACCACTATAACTAGTGTTCAGCTTTGATTATCTTCAGTATTACTAAGGATTCTAGTTCAGAAATATTTCTCAAATCTTGATCCTCTTCATCACTATTTTCTGGCTCTCATCATCTCCTCTGGAACAGTGCAGAGGCCACTTTATAACTAGTCTGCCTGCCCACAGCTTCATGTTGTTCATAGCCATTTGGATTATTTCCCTCCTTCCTAAAACACTCTTCAATTGCTCGTATTTCCAAAGCAGAAATTAAAAATTGACCTCTAACAAACATGTTTACTTTGGCTCACTGAGCATTTATCATAATGTTGAATTTCTTTTATGTATAACTGGAAGGCTTTGCATAAAAATGTGATTTTTTTTTTCAAGACTGGACTCATATTCCTGGATGGCAATGCTGAGATGGAACTATTTCATTTAGGCAACACACGTGACTCCCCAGGTGACCACAGTCCTCACTCTTCCCTGTTACCTCTCCCTGGACTAATTTACAGTATCTGCCTAGGCCTACAGGAACCGAGATTAGCAAGCCATGGCAAGTAGAAGACCTGAGGTTGTAAAATTAGAAAATGGAAACCCAAGACACAGAAAGGTTCTAAAAAAATGTTGAGGTGTTTCTTGCTAGGAAAATTATCTCAGGGCCTGAGTGTTCAGAGCTCACAAAAGGTATATGTGGAGAGAAGAGTAGAGGTCACAGAAAAGGACACAGGCTCAGGGACCTCTGTGCTCTGCATTTTATCACAAGAAACCAAGCCTTTCTACAAAAAAAAAAAAAAAAAAAAACAAAACCTTTTTAAAAAAAAAAAAAAAAAAAAAAAAAAGGCACAGCAAGTTCCTCAGAACTGTGACATCTTTAAACTTGACCTAAATGGCATCAGCTTAGGGTAGCCTCTTGAAAACCCATGAAAGCCAGAAAAAAGGGACAAGGAGGAAGAAGGCGTCTTTCACTTTCCCTGCTGTGCTTTGAGTATTGAAATGTCTGTGCATGGAACCCTTTGAAATGTTTGAATCAGGGAGTAGATTCACAAACCAAGTTTCTACTTTATTCTTAAATTCTTTTAGCCCATCTTTTACTTTGAGATTCCAGGACACGTGTAACATAAATTCTGAACCCAAGAGTCATTTGGTCCCTGGCCAACGGGAAACCGCAATGACATCCAACCCTGATTGTAACGATCAGCTGAGCTGGCCTCAGAAATGCATGTAATCTCCGGAGCATGAACCTTTGTAATGCTGTTCTCTCCTCTGCCCTGCTCAGCCCCTTACTGTGTGCCTAAGGACCTACAGCCCATCTGGCCTTCTTTACAGCTCTGTTTTGCTCCATGTAAAAATGGAAGGAGAGTAAAATTGGGGCCTAAATAAAACAAAGCCATGCAGAGTGGAAGCCAAGAAGTATCCTGAGCTCCTTAAGGTGTTTCTCACTTCATTCGCCTCTTAGGACTCAGGTTTGCCAAGGCTCCAAAGCAAGAGCCCAGGAGTTATTATATATAGAACAGCTGTGAACCTGGCCTGATTCCGAGTGAGAAATAGCCCTTTACACATGATTTCTTGAGATCAGCCCAAACCCCTAGCTTCCCCCACCCTCCCAGAATCCTTCCATTATCTGGCAAAGCATTAGAGCAAGTGGAAATAGAGATTTGTCCAGAATCAAAAATTATTTCACACAATAGCAAGACAGAGTCTGAGTGGAAATCGCTGCTACAAAAACTGTTTTCTCTAGTCTGAAACTTGGCACATCCGTGGCCACAAACATTGTCTCTAAATTCAGATTCTGTTCAATTTTAGATCAATAGTGTTCTCTGCACAAATACTTTACACTTATGAGACATGTTTTTTTGTGGAAGTGGTTTAAACTTGTCCTTTAACATTGCCAATAACCATCTTCTACTACATTTTTCCTTTCCAGTCACTAATTTGATATCTTCACTAAAAGAAATGCCAATAATTTGAGAGTTTTCAGAGTGAAGTGCCTTGAGCTCCTCCAGATAGTGAGAAAGCAGAGGTGTCACTGTTATTATTCTGAGCTGATAGAAAACACACTCATGTACCGGAGGCCTGGAATCAGTCACTGACTGCCCAAAGCACAGATAGAGCAGGTGTTGGTTATAATTGCTTCTAGACTTCCTGCCATGGTCAGTTGAAAGTCAAACCCGTAAATGCTGCCTGACTACAATAAAATTGGAGTACACAGACATTTCTGCATCACTGTCTGGTGAAAATATACTGACTGAGGAGGATGAAATGCAGGCAAATATATAAGGAGGGGATGCTGCTGGAATAGCAATGCACAAACTGTCAGTCTTCACTACCTTTTTCTTATTTTCCTTTTTTTTTTTTCTTTCAGGACCAAGAGAGATGACAAATCTGTAAGGAAATAGATTTATCCATTTCCAGGAGTAGCATTTCCTTTACTCCTTCTGAGAACAAGTCAGTAGACTAAGCTTTTTCTTCTTCTTCTTCTTCTTCTTCTTCTTCTTCTTCTTCTTCTTCTTCTTCTTCTTCTTCTTCTTCTTCTTCTTCTTCTTCTTCTTCTTCTTCTTCTTCTTCTTCTTCTTCTTCTTCTTCTTCTTCTTCTTCTTCTTCTTCTTCTTCTTCTTCTTCTTCTTCTTCTTCTTCTTCTTCTTTTAACCTGGGTCCACCCGATGGATGTTTCTTAAACTTTTACAGTGCAGTTTCATGCTTTTAAGTCCCCTTCGGCATGCAGACATGAACCTATACAATACAGTCACTTCTCAGTTCCAAAAGGGATTTGGATTCAGAGAATTTTTTTTTTTCAGTGACCCAGGATTAAGCTTAAATAAACACAGTCATTAATTACAGATATTTCCAGAGCCCTAAGGAGGCAATGACGAAGAATGGCTGCCAAATTACAACCACAGTCTCATAATGGATAGAAGGGGATGATAATAACAAAAGGTAATACTTACTGAGTATAGGGTGTCAGGCACAGTGCTAAGATGTTTGTATATTTTAAATCATTTATTCTTCTCAGCAACCCTGTGAGCGGACTCCATTCTTAGCCTTGTTTTATAGATGAGAACTCAATGGCACAGAAAGTTAAAGTAGTCAGCCCAAAGTCACACAGCAAGGACGTGAACACAGGCAATCTGGCTACCAAGCCCAAGCTTTGGTCACAATGCTGCTCTGCCTAGGCCTTTGGGCAGGACACAAAGGGAGAGGTAGATCAGGTAAGGACTTGAGGAAATTGGGACAAACTGACATGCACAGGCTCTAGCTTAAGAAAGAAGCTACTACTCAGATCCAGAGTGGAATATAGGCCTAGCATTACCATTTTTCTTCCCAAGAACACTGAAAATGGCGATGCTATGTGAAACTTTCAACTTGTAAATGTGGGTAGCTAATTCAAAATGTTCCAAATAACGTGTGACCTCAACCAAACTAAGCACAAGAGAGCTGCTGTATGAGCCACTAGTTTACCACCATCACCACAGGTTGAAAGTCTAGCCCTAGGACATTTCCAGAAGGCCTCTCATAGCTTTCACTCTCGGAACATCCAAGACCTCTCTACTGGGAAGTCTTAAACACTGACACACCTTTAGGGTGGCCTTTTATTTTACTTTTTTGGTTTTGGGGTTTTGGTTTTGTTTTTGCTTTTTTGCCATAGGGTACATGTACTTGTGGGAGAGAGAAAGAAAGAGAAAATGAGAAAGCACCCCCTCCTCCCTGGGAGAATGACCACACCACACTTTCTTCTCCTTCACTCTTCTCTCAAGATTCTGGTCATGTACACACACGCACCTGGTGTGTTGTCAAGCTGCTGGGTCTAGGACTCAAACCATGTGGTCATCCAGGTGGGATCCAGTCACCTTAACCAATTTCCTCAAGTCCTCACTTAATCTGCCTCACCCTTTGGTTCTTGCTCACCAAAGAGCATGTACTCTCAGAGGCACCTTGACTTGTCAGGAAGGAGATCACCGAAGTGGCTTCCACCTGGTACCCATACCCATGCAGACTCCCAACCCAGCCTCTCCAACCTCCTGTCCCCCAGGGCACCCTTCCTCACTGACTTGCTTCAGAACATTCCCTTCCTCTAAAAATCCATAGCACCTCATATTTCAGAGCTTTCTAGTCTTTAGGTTAGATCCTGTAAATCAAACATTTGCCAAGAGAGCAACTACACAAATAAGTTGTATGCGTAAATAGAGAGAGTAGCCCTCTCTGCTCATTGCCCTCTCTGACCCTGGGGCCCATGTGAAGTTGGGTTCCCTGAAGCAGTATACAAGTACCAGGAATTTGCTACAGAAGTGTCCAGGGAGTAACAGGAAAGGAATGGGGAATACAGATAAGGAGGGAGAAAAACAAATAACAATGTGATTTCAGGACCAGTCCCACTGTTGGCCTGATCCTGTGGGCAGAGTGACTCTACAGTATCAGTCACACCATTGAGTCTACCGTAACTTGAATTAAAGCATCTGAATTTTCACCCTGCAACTCAAATCAGGCATCACTATGGGCCAGAGCCAGAGAACATGCATGCTCAGGAACATTGCTACCAGCACTGTACACCCAAAAGGAAGAAGGTCACAGAAGAGAGGCATGGCCAGGGTCATTAGAAGCTGAAGAATACAGATGCAGAAAAGTGGTCAAAGGGCTGGGAGGGATCTGGCTGGAGCACCCACCCATGCAGCACCACAATCACAGGGCCTGTCTCCTGCCAACTTCACTAGATCTTCCAAGTGGCCAGATGCTAGGTCTTTTATTTTCTTTATGACCCCATCAGGTACTAAAAGAACCAAGAATAAAGAGTTACTTTGAAGTATTTTTTAATTACTGCTTATATAACACTTACTCTATGCCAGGCAATGTTCTAAACATTTCACAAGCATTAATTCACTTACCCTCTCAATGTCTTAATTTCCTCCTGAGTTAAATCAGGCTAATAATAATAGTCACTTCACAGGCTTGGTGAGACGCTAAATAGAACATCTAAAATTACAGAACTAGAGACCAGCAGATGGCATAATGGCTATGTTGTTGGACTCCCATGTAGTCGACCACGGTTCGAGTCCCAGGCCCAGTGGCTTAAACTCACAGTCACAGTGGGCACATGTGCGTGCATGCCCAAGATCCCAAGAAGAGATTGCAGCATGGCCATCCCCCCGGGGGTTGATTTCTCACTTTCTGTCTCTCTGTCTCTCTCTGTCTTTCTGGCAAGCACACACACCCTATAGGGGAAAAAAAAAGTTACAAAACTCATTTGTTAGGATTTGAACGCAGGAAATCTAGCTCCTGAGTCCACATCTTTAAATATGCCACCATTAAGATGAGTGAGAGCATTCAGAACCACATAGATCCAGGTTCAAGTCCCAGCTTATGCCAATAAAACTACATATCATTACTGAACCTTTGCTTTTCTACCTTTAAAGAAAACCCACTAATAACTAGATGTGTGTAAGAAATAGCCAGAAGTTACCAACAACATGATAAGTATGTTCAGTAAAATCACTTGATAATCTTTGACTCAACAAAATGTCCCCAGCAACTTCCAGTGGCAGATAGGTAAAGTATAGAAAAATAATAAAATCTAGTCTAATTAGTGCATTAATACATTTTCTAGACCTGAGACTGACTCCGTCAGAGGAGATTAGGCAATGTCTGGAGACATCCTGTGTTGTCAAAACTGGTGGAAGTGGAGTTACTGTCATGTAGTGGGTTGACGTCAGGAATACTTCTAACATCCTACAATTCATAGGATAGACCCTCAATGACAACAAATTGTCCTGCTCAAAATGTCAAAAGTCTCACCCCTGATCTTTATAAATGTAGAAACCAAGGCACATGGCTGTAAGGTTGGACTGAGGCACGAAGCAGTAATTTAGATTGTGCATTGCAGAGTCCAATTGCAGTCCAGTACTCTACACAAAGCTCTCTTGACATCTACAAAATTGGCAGTAACACCTGCTTGGAGGCCTTACAAGTTTGTGTGAAAATCACGTAAGACACTAAAAGTAAAAGCCCTTTGAAAATGGTAGCGTGCTGCACAAATATGAGAGTTTATTATCCAAATTATTTAAATATTTGTTAACACATTTTGCATCAGGTCAGTTAATTTTCCAACAACGAGGTCTGATGCTTCAGGCAGTGGTGCACCTACACAACCCAGGAAAGGTCTTCTACACCATATGAGCAGAATTGGAAAATGCCATGCCCGGTTTATCCTACGTCTCAGTTAATCCTCAATGATTAATAAGGCATCTGACTATGTTTTCCCTCCCAGCTGACAGATGCTAGGCTGTAAATTCATCCACATCACATCACTTATGCCTGTGGAGTAATAGAGTTTACTGCACAAGAAAAGGCACGCCTGTCTTGCTCCCTCTGCTACATGGCAAACAAGATTCTCCAATCTGATTTTCACTGCTTCCTGCCATTCCAAAGGTACTCCAAGTTCCAGTTCACTTTGCCTCTGTCTCTGCAAATTGCATCCCAGCTTTACAATACAATGTGAGTTTGTGGGCCCTGGAGAAACACCCTCCAAGCTTCACTCCTGCGAAGACAATCAATCCACCTGAAAGGACTAAAAATGAGAGGATTCGTCAAGCTTTTTGCCAGGTGTGGGTTTCAGTTTAGCTGCTTCCTCAGAATGAAAAGGCATTACAACTAACAAGGAAGGAGCCCATCTCCTGCCACCATCCCCGAGGTCTAGGGAAAGCAGAGCTGTCACCTAGCTAGAGGCTCTTTCTCCTTGTTATAATTACTGATGTGCCTGCTGTTTCGCCACCCACCTCAATCACCTCATTTAAATACAGGGGAGATAACTGTCTTATTTGCTTTCCCTCTTTCAGCACCAGAGCTGCTGAATAGATAATCAATCACTGCTAGTTAGAACTGGAGCAGCTCTCAGACGCCACTAGAAGAAACGGACACCTACCCTGCCGCTGTCAGGCTCTGCACGCGCACACACACACACAAACACACACACACACACACACACACCTCCTAACGCAGAGACGAGGAG
>NW_006208406.1:679663-690563 GCF_000334495.1 Tupaia belangeri chinensis
GAAAGATGAATGGAAGTTGAGACAGTTTATTTTCTTATTTTTCCCATAACAACTAATCATAAACCATTTACACGCCTTTTTCTTTATTTCCAGAATAATAATAAAATCAGCTTTAAATGCACATATTCAAGGCACAATTCTGAATACATAATAGAGATGATCTTTAAATGACATGTCTCTGAAGAAGCCTCCCGGGGACCAGCAGTTAGCATAATGGCTATGTCGCTGGACTCCCACGTAGTCGACCACGGTTCACGTCCCGGACCCGGTGGCTTAAAACTCACGCCAGGCGCATGTGCGTGCATGCCCAAGATCCTGAGAGGAGAACGGAGGAGAAGGAATTGCAGCATGGCCATATTCCCGGGGGGGGGATGATTTCTTGCTTTCTGTCTCTCTGTCTCTCTCTGTCTGTCTGGTGAGCACACACGCCCTATAGCAAAAAAACCTCTCACCCACCCCCCCTCCCCCAAAAAAAGAAGCCTCCCTTATTAGCTCCTTTCTATAGTTAGGGAGTAGAGACCTTAAAAGGTTAAGTAATTTGGCCAAGATCACAGAGCAAATGAGGGAGACTAGATCTGACCCCAAGTCATTTAGACTGTGGGGCTCATATTCTTCACCATCATACATTGTTTATTAAATCTTTATAAACCTGGCTACTAATAATCAAGCAGAAAAATTAAAATGCATATAACTTGTAGTTCTAGCACTGGCTTATTCTCAAAAGGAAATCTTTGTTTCTAGAAAGGTTTTTATGTATGTTAATGATAGCAGTACACGTATTGGGTCGTCGGGAAAGTTATGATGCATTTTTTTAATTTATTTATTTTATATTCATTCACTGTATATCATTGCAGCATACAAAATGACTTTTCCCATCCAGAATACATTGCATATTGGCTCAATCAAAGGTATTACCATACATGTTATTTTCGACAACAAATTTTCCATCTCTTATTTCTTATATATTTTACTTCTTTCTTCCCACCCCCCTTGGTTCCCTCCCTCTCACCCTCTGCTATTTCCTACCCTCCTCCCACACTGTGGTATCTACAGTTGCTTTCTATGTTGTTGGGTTTTTTTTTTTCACATTTTATTTATTCATAAAAAGTATCTTAATTAAACTAAATACTTTTAATAGTCAGTACAATTGACATAAACATATCTATGAACACATGTCTGACTTTAGGCATAAAACTCAGTGAGTAGAATGAACATACTATAAAGCAGCACTTAGCTGAGGCTATATAGTTTACTGCAGTCATTAAGTGGGTATATTTTTATTTGCTTATTTGTTTGATTTTAGGTGTTTATCATTTTTTTAATTTCAAGAAAAGCAGTTTTAGCTTTAATAAGTCAAAATCAAGAAATGTTAAGAAAAATTTGCTTAAGACTTAAGGCCAAGGAAAAGTTAAGATTCTGTTCAAAGAGTAGGTAGATATTAAAATCTCAAAACACAAATACGGACAAAGCTAAAATCTAGTAACAAGTGCACTATAATTTTCTTCTGAAACATCTGTTTTCCCTCTCTCCATTCCCCCTTTTACGAAAAAGAGGCATAAACTAACTTATCTGCAAAAAAAAAAAGTTTAGTCTCAATTTGGCCTGTTATTTGCACAAAGCCCCATAAGAATACTAATTGATTTAGTTGGCTTTGCTGAAACCTTTTGTAAGGAACTTCAGATTAGACTCTTTAAAAAGCCTTCCAAGGCTGCTGAGCCAAATCAGGAATTTACCAAGTAATGATGCATTTTTACATAGAAAAATATGTCATGACTTTTCCAACAATCCAATTTGTTTTTTTCTTGTGGGGGGAAGAGGTTTGTGCTATAGGGCATGTGAGCTCGCCAGAAAGACAGAGAGAGACAGAGAGACAGAAAGCAAGAAATCAACCCCCCAAGGAGAATGGCCACACTGCAATCCCTTTCTCCTCTATTCTCCTCTTGGGATCCTGGGCATGCACGCACACGCGCCTGGCATGAGTTTAAGCCACTGGGTCTGGGATTCAAACCACAGTCGGCTACATGGGAATCCAGCAATGTAGCCGTTACACCATCTGCTGGTCCCCCATTATATTAAATTATGAACTAAGTCTAGTATAAAAATGTTAAATATCTTATGACATATAAACTTTTATTTTTTTCACAATTCTTCATGGCTGAGGTCAGACTTCCTTAGAAGTTTCTCAAGCAGAAGGAAGGTTGACAAGGACATGTAGTCACACAGGACATATACCAAACCCATTTGAATTCAAAGGGCAAGTTGATTTATTCTCTTCTGCTTCCCAGGGACAGAATCAACTAGCTTTTCTCTTCCTCACTGGGGAAGGTATTAAACAAAACTGTTTAGACATAGAAAAAGTTGCTTCTAGGAAAAAATTTGGTAGAAAGAATTTTTGGTTAGAACGTACAAATGCAGAGGCTCTCCAAGATGGCAGATCATCCCAGTTCTGGCTCTGGAAACGTATAATAGTTCTCTAGCCTGTCAAAGTATGTTAGTCTTGGGGGCAATGGTAGCGGGGTAGGAGGGTGACCAAAAGACCAGAACCTCTTGCTACAAATCTGCTAATGTCTCCTTAAGGGTAATCTCTAGTGCCAAAAGCAACCCATAGCAGAGGGCTGCAAATGAATAACCACCATATTTAAGGTAGGTGGGCACATGAAAACCTCCCATTAAATGAAACACAGGCCCAGCCACAGTGGTACTAATAGGAGGGTACCACTGCACAGTGTCTGACACCACCTGGAAGACTCAGGTTCATTTCTGGGTCCAACCATAACAAGTTAGGCATGGTAGTACACATCTGTAATCTTAGCTAATTAGGAGGCTGTGGCATAAGGATCACTGACAAGATTCTGTCAAAAGTATACCTATATCCTTCTTTCTCACTCCTTCTCTTTCTCTCTAAAAACAAATAAAAAACAAAACAAAACAAAACAAAAATAGTGGGTTGATTCTCCTTGAATTAGCTATTTAGACTCTCCACAGGAAACATGCAGTGGATATTTTGCCTGACTATGCAGATTTTGCCATAGTTTGAAAAACACAATTCTTCCTTTACAACAGAAAATTACAAAGCAGTGTACAAAGAGGACTTTGGGCTTCATCGGCTCCTCTTGATAACCTTTTAATGAGATTATGATCTCATTACAATCCTTGATGCTAGGATAGCCTAGCCTATTCCACGGTAATAAATTAGCCCTGAAATATCAGTGACTTAAAAATGCAAAACTAATTTCTTACTAATGCAAATTATGACACTGGTCAATCGACCAGGGTAGCAGCTCTCCATGCAGTCACAACACTGCACCAGGGACATCACACTTGTGGTACTGCCATAGCAGAACTTGTCTTCCAGGTCACCACAGTCAGAAAGTATAGAACAGGGTAGTGTGGAGCAGTTCTGAAATGCTCTGGTATTTCTTCTCATAGCCCATTGGCCAAAACTAGTCAAGTAGCCGCCCCAGGTGCAAAAGGGCTAGAAAATATAGAGAAATACAGGAAATATCTCCACCATGTGTGGTATGCTCCACCATCCCTTCTTACCAACCTAAAACTTAAATTTAGAAACTGTTGAATTTTAGAGAATTTTAGATATACTTATCATTTGATTAGTCATAATTGAATAAAACTATGCTTCTCTCAATTTATGCCATTTTCTATAATCTTGTTACTCTAACTAACATCACATTTAAAAGAAGAAACATATTTAAGCTCCATATCTATAAGTAATAAGATTATTAAATCTCTTTGGGCACTGTTACTTAAAAAAAGTAAAAAGAAAAAAATAAAAAACCTGACCAAAAATTTTGGGCAGGGGAAATTTTTTAGAGCTCACAGCCTAGCAATAAAAGCCTGACCAATTATTTTGGGTAGGGGAAATTTTTTAGAGCTCACAGCCTAGCATTTCATTGCTTTTCTTTTCCTGTTTTTGCATTTATGTATCATTTTGAGCTTATGATAATTTCAAAATAAATATTTTTCAAAGCCTCAGGGCATTCATTGCATAATGATCATTTGAAAGAGTTCTTGGTTATAGTGTTCTCAAAAGAATAAAAAGGCTGTCTGCAGCACCAGTTATTTCTATATTAAAAAGATGAAATTGTTCATTAAGTACTACAAGTCAATTTCTTTCATCAGCCTAACTGCCCATTTTAGCAAAGATTCAATCTCTGAATTAAGCAAATGGCTATACATTTCAAAGTCAATAACTATACTCTATTTCCCTTAACATGAACATCTTAGACATCTGAAAATGTTGTTAGTGTCGACTATGCTTTCCCTGAGGAGACTGATGACAATGTTGATGTTGTTGTGTATTTAATATTCTTGGCTTCTTTAAGGTAATGTTTGTGTGTTTTTAGATACTGTCCTGCTAGTCATGGCATGCACATTCTAAAAAAAGCCAGATGGGACCAGTAGGCAACATAGAGGTGAAGGCTCTGGACTCATGTGGCTACAGTTTGAACCCCAGACCCAGTGGATTGAAAATCACATCAGACACATGTGCGTGTATGCCCAAAATCTCAGGAGGAGAATGGAAAAGGGATTGTGGTGTGGCCATTCCCCCTGGTGGGTGATTTCTCACTTGCTTTCTCACTGTCTCTGTCTCTCTCCAGAGAGAACATGAGCCTTATAGCAAAAACTTTAAATTTTTTAAAATAGTTTTGCAAAGTAAATCTTATTTTTTAAACTTGCTATAGGGTATGTTTACTCATAGGGGTAGGGAGGCAGTGAGGAAGCATCCAACACCGCCCCCCCAGGGTGGTTGGCCATGCTGGAATCTCTTCTCCATTCTCCTCATGGAATTTTGGGCATGCATGCACATGTGTTCAGCATTCTTTTTCAAACCACCTTGTCCAGGGCTTGAACCACTCTGTTGACCATGTGCAATCCAGTCACTTTAACCACCATGCTTCAGGCTGGCCCAGAAAAGTAAATCTTTAAAAGTATGGTGAGGCAGAGGAATTCATTTAATAAAATATAAAGTGCTCATATTTCTGTTTGTTTGTAATTTCCCTAAGGAGAATTGGTTCTTTTTTTAAATAAAACCAAAAGTCCATTGTAATGAATGATATCTGGTCTATGAGGGTTCATAGCCAATCTGAATATAGGAAAACCCAGGGAATTTTTTTCTATTTCTTTTTTTAATCGAACCCTTAGTGATAGAACTGAAAGAAGAAACAGCATTGAGAGGTTAGGGGAGGGTAGAAGAGGTGACCTTGCAGATCATTTCAAATTCTATAGTGAATGCAAAAAGTAATCAAAATGAGATAGTTGGAGATTCAATTCTTCAGACAGAGATTCAAATTCATTTGTCTCTTACAAGAGCCAAAGGGAGAAAAGGGGGCGGGGGCATTATTAATTTAGGCAATTAGAGAAATTTGAAAGCAGTATCCAGTATGTTTTCTTAAAAAAAAAAAGAAAAAATCCCCAGTCCAAAGTACAGCCCAGAGTCTAGGAAAACTTAATTTTTATAGTATTTAGAATGAAAAAAGGTTATTTCTTAAATATCCTTGACAGAAGATTGTAATTTTAAAATGGTAATTTTAATGAAAAGTGGTTTTTTTATAAAAAGGGAGTGAATGCTTTTGTGAGTTTGAAACGAAATAAGAGGTACATGGTCTTCCCATCATGGCTTTTTTTTTTTCTTTTCTTTTTTTCTTTTCTTTTTTTTTAAATAGGGTGCGTATGCTTGCCAGAAAGACAGAGAGAAACAGAGAGACAAAAAGCAAGAAATCACCCCCCCAGGGGGGGATGGCCATGCTGCAATCCCTTCTCCTCCATTCTCCTCTCGGGATCTTGCTTACACATTTCCACCCGCCTGGCATGAGTTTAAGCCACCGGATCCGGGACTTGAACCGCAGTCGACTACATGGGAGTCCAGCGACATAGCCATTACACCAACTGCTGGTCCCTCATCATGGCATTTTGAAGTGAATCGTGTTCCCAGGGTTGCTTCCTACTCTGTCACACTCTCATCAGAAATTCCAAGCCCTCCATGTCTGTATCTGGTTCTCCTGCTTTCTCAAAGGCACAAAACAAAGCATTGTATCTTTAATTCTACATGGAGGCCTCAGATCTCTGAAATGTCTGGTTCATGGACTATTTCTCTACTCTGACTAATAAACAGAGAAAGTCAAATAGGGACCTCCCCAGATTCAGAACACGGACAGGGAGGCAAGCTAGGCAGGGCTAGTCATGGTGCAAGGCCACACTTTGAAGCTGATGTAACCAGTAGGCTACCTGCTGGTCCCAGGTCTTACTGTTTTTATGGCTGAGTAGTATTCCATAGAGTAAGTATATGAGCCAAACTTTTTCATTTCATTCATCTATTTGCAGACATTTAGGTTGACTCCATGTCTTAGCAATTTTGAATAATGCCACAATAAACTACATGTGTAGGCACTTTTCAGACTGAGCATTCTCCTATCCTTTGGGTTGATACCTAGGAGCAGAATTGCTGGATCATATGGTAGTCTTATTTGTAGATCTTTAAGGAACCTCATGTTCCTTAAAGTGACTGGACCAATTTACAAGTTCACCAACAGTGTAAGAGAGTTCCCCTTTCACCATAGCCCTGCCAGCACTTATCATTTTTTATTGTTATAATGTTAGCCATTCTGACTAGGATTAGGTGATATCTCATTGTGGTTTTGATTTGCATCTCCCTTATGATCTTCCATATGCTTTTTGGCTGTTCATATGTCTTCCTTAGAGAGTTGTTTGTTCAACTCACTTTCCCATCTTTTAATTGGGTTGATTATTTTTTTCAGGTAAGTCACTTGAGTTCCTTGTGTATTCTCTCATCAGTCCCTTATCTGAGGTATAGTTTACAAAAATATTTTTCAATTCCAAGGGTTATTGATTAAATTCACACTAATTACTGTGTCTTTTGCTATGCAGACACTTCTTCATCTGATGTAATCCTACTTGTCTATTTTTAGGATTATTGCCTGCACTTTGGGGGTCTTATTTAAGAAGTCTTTGCCTATTCCAATGTCTCTCAGTTTCCCCAGGGTTTTCCATGAGTAGTTTTACAGTTTGAGGTCATTAAGTTGTCTATTTGTCAACTTTCTATTTTTTCCTTATAGGCACTAATCGCCATCAACTTCCCTCTTATGACTGCTTTTGCAATTCCAAGGGTTATTGATTAATACTAGCTATTGTGTCCTTTGCTATGCAGAAACTTCTTAATCTGATGTAATCCTACTTGTCTATTTTTAGGATTATTGCCTGCACTTTGGGGGTCTTATTTAAGAAGTCTTTGCCTATTCCAATGTCTCTCAGTTTCCCCAGAGTTTTTCCACGAGTAGTTTTACAGTTTGAGGTCATTAAGTTTTCTATTTGTCAACCTTCTATTTTTTCCTTATAGGCACTAATTGCCATCAACTTCCCTCTTATGACTGCTTTTGCTGTGCCCCATAGATTATGGAAATTTATGTACTCATTATCATTGGTTTCCATGAATCTTTTTATTTCAGTCTTAATTTTTTCAGTATTTCTGAAGTCATTCAGGAGTAGAATATTTAGTTTCCATGTGATTGTGTGTTTTCCTTTTTTTTCCTAAAATTAATATCAAATTTAATTCCATCGTGGTCAGAGAAGATGCTGGATATAGTTACTATGCCTTTGAATTTATAAAAGCTTGTTTTGTGCCCTATTATGTGATCAGTCTATGAAAAGGTTCCATGTGGGGGTGAAAAATACATATTTCATGGGTTTTGAATAAAGTTTCTATAGATTATGTTAAATACATTTTATTTATGGTATTGTTTAGATGCTGCATCTCTTTGCTTGTTTGTCAAAATGATTTGTCCAAAGGAGGTAGTGGGGTGTTGCGATCCTGAACAATTAGTGTGTTGCAGTCTATCTCTCCTTTTAGATCTAACAGTCTTTCCTTCACATATTTGGGTGCTCCTGAGTTGGTGCATAGATATTCATAAGCATTATATCTTTTTGATTAATTAGCCCTTTTACTACTGTATAATACCCTTCTATGTCTCTTCTTACAGTTTTTGTCATAAAGCCTATTTCATCTGAAATTAGTATCCCAACTCCAGCTCTTCTTTGGTTTCTGTTTGCATGAAATACCTTTTTACAACTGTTCACTTTTAGTCTATGTGTGCCTTACTATTGTGCAGTTGAAAGTAATCCTAAGTGGACAAAAGGCAGCTAGATAGTCTAAAGCAGTCTCCTGGAAGAAGTAGGGAGGCAATGGGGACCAGCAGTTAGCATAATGGCTATGTTGCTGGACTCCCATATAATCCACCGTGGTTCGAGTCCTGGACCCAGTGGCTTAAACTCATGCTGGGCACGTGTCGTGCGTGCCCAAGGAGAATGGAGGAGAAGGGATTGTGGTGTGGCCATCCGCCCTGGGGGATGATTTTTCGCTTTCTGTCTCTCTGTCTCTATCATTCTGGCAAGCACACATGTCCTTTAACAAAAATCTCTCAAAAAAAAAAAAAAAAAAAAAAAGAAGGGGGCGAAAGGGCAACCAAAACGAAATCCGGTTCTCACTGACTTCCATTGCCACCACCATGCAGGAGCCAGGAATGATGGCAGGGGAGGGAGCTGGAAGCAGGGGGGCTCTGGGCACCTGGAAAGCTTCCATTGCCACCACCGTGCAGGAGCCAGGAATGATGGCAGGGGAGGGAGCTGGAAGCAGGGGGGCTCTGGGCACCTGGAAATGGTGGAGACACAGTAGAGTTCCCAAGGTGATCTCTGTAGGTGACTATTAATGAATCTTGTATTTCACATTTTCTGGCAGATCCAAGAGGTCACTTCAGGAGTTTTAGACCACCTGTATCATGATGTCCAGAGGGTGGCTCACCTTCAATTGCACTTGTCCCATAGAGTTTGCTTTCACTATCCTAGGATGCAGATTGGGCATTTGGGATGTCTTTAAACTCCCCAGGTGATTCTATACTCACTCAGGGCTGACAGCCATGTTATTACTTTCTGAAAAGGAATATCATCAAGTAGAGAGACAGGAAAGGCTCTTGGCAGAAACCTGGTGAGTAACCAGTGAAGTAGCATGGTATGAGGCTGAAGGATGGGCCCAATGAGATCCCACAGGACCTGCTGACTATATTAGTATATACCCCAAATCCTTGAAAGTCATGATAAGACAAAGAAGCACAGAAACCTGGTGAGTAACTGGTGAAGTAATGTAGTATGGGCCCAATGAGATCCCATAGGACCTGCTGACTATATTAGGATAAACCCTAATTCCTTTAAAGTCATGGGAAGACAAAGAAGTGTGTACACACAGAGCAATGTGGCCAGCTCTTTGCCATCATATTGCCAGTGCTAAAATAATATTGAACGCATGCATTCAGGTAGAAACATCAGAAGCACCAGAGAAAAGCTAATGCCACCTGGAAACTAAGCCTTGTCTGACCAAACTTAGTGAGTCTCCCCTCAGATAACTTAGGGGTCAGACACCACTCATCTCTGTTTAGAGAGTAGTTATTTGCTTTAATTCATAGCCTATTCTTACAAGCATGCCTCATTCTCCTCGGTGTCCTCCTTTCCCACCACAATAAGTCATTCCAAAGTGCCATGCTTCACTTAAAAATAAACAAACACCTTCTGTCTCCATCCTGGCACAGTTTCAGCTTATTTAGCATTATAACATATGTCATCTGTTTCCCTAAACAACCTAACATGGGCATAGCACAATGGAATTGGTAATTTGGGCAAATGAGAAACAGCCTGCCATCAGCACACACATAATGACATTTGATTTGCTGTCAGTAGATACTACTGTGTGTTCTTTCTCTCCTCGTTCCTGGAAGATAAACACAGAAAAAGACTGAAAAATTCTAGGCCTGGCTCTTTTAGAAAGTCAAAATGAGTGAAACACCATTTGCCTTTAAAACTGTCTATTCATCTGGCAAACATGCAGTGATTGCCAACCATGGGGAGACACACTGGTGTATTGAGGAGATGTAGAAATGGCCCCAGTTAGCAAGAGGCTTCCCATCTCATGGGAGAGACCAGATTATGAAGCACAGCAAGTTAGATAACAGCTCACAGGAAGAACAAAAAGAAAACTCCCGAGACAGGGTAGGGCCAGTAACTTCCCCACGTATTAAGGAAAAGCTTTACTAGGGTTACCTGGAAGAAGTTACCTCTGTTCTCAATCAAGTCCACAATTCCTGTCCCACACAGGCCAAGCATTTGTACAGATATTTTGAAATCTTTGGGTCATTTCATTACATATGTAGTATTTCCTCTGATGAAAGCAGGAGGCATCTAAGAGCTCACTAAATCATTTGCACAACTCACTGTCCAGGAACTGTGCTCCTGTTTATTATGAGAGGGGCTGAGCTACAGCTGGTGGCACAGCCTTTCAGGAAATAACACAACATAGCAAGACAACTGTGGGAGCCCCAGAATTCAGAAAGAGTCAGACCCCTATACAACCTGGAACCCATGGAACTCTTTTCTTCCAATCATTCATTTTGTCACTCGGTCAAACTTTCCATAAATATCTACTCAGCCATTGCTACTCACCAAGCACAGAATAAGACCAATGCATCAGACAAGAGTTTAGGTCTTAACTGTTCATTTAAAGGTGTACATTTGAACAAGAGATATGGGAGCACAGGGGTATTGAAAGGGGCCTTGACGAAGCTTTACAAAGAGATAGAACTATGCTGCTGGGCACACCTGTGTTATTTCCAGAGAGTCTCTGTACCCCCTAACCTCCAAACCAGGGTTACATCTGCAGACCTTCCCTGGAGAAAGCAAGCACAGCTACCCTGTCTTGGGCTTCACGCCCGACTCTATCTCCACTGTGAGAAGATCTGAAATTGGTCTCAACCCTGAGTCCTTGAAATCACTACAGGAGGAGTAATAAAAGGAGGAGCCCAGGGAGAATGGAGTATTTAGCCTA
>NW_006208406.1:690577-721002 GCF_000334495.1 Tupaia belangeri chinensis
TCCTGCTCTGGGTCACTTTAGTCATTCATTCATCGCCATAAAAATGATTCACTGCATTGCTTCAAAATCCTTTACAAGAGACCAGCAGGTAGTGTAAGATTTGAGGCACTGGACTCCCACATGGCCAACCACAGGACAAGTCCCAGACATAGTGACTTGAAACTCATGCCAGGCACATTTTTGTGTGAGCCCAAGGTACTGAGAGGAGAATGGAAGAGAAGGGATCGCAGCATGGCCCTCCCCCGGGGGGGTGATTTCTTGCTATCTCTCTCTGTGTCTCTGGTGGGTGCATGCTCCCTCCCTATAAAAGAAATTGCTAAAAAAAAAAAAAATTAAATTTAAATTAAAAAAAGGATCCTTTATGAGCCAGAAACCACCCCCTGCCCTGTTTTAATGCTCACCAGACATTTAATGATTTCTTTTCACACTCTCAGGATAAAAAGTTGGACACAAAAATTGTCACTGTTAACTATTGTCCTTAAGTAAATCCCACATTTCTCAGAGAGATAAATTGTACATTATTACTACAAATGGGCCATGTAATGCTAGTGAAGTTCTGATGCAAAGTCTCTGTTATATGGTTGCCAGCTCACTGCTGCATGTTACCACCAAGAAATGGAGAGGGAGCTGGAAAATGTGCAAGAGCAGACTCAGGTAGAAACAAAGTCCACAGACTGATTTGAGGGGGTCACGGTATCTGCAAAAAAAAAAAATCTCTTTACCTTCCACTCTGCTCCTCCCTTTTCCCAGTATTTAGTCTCTGTAAGGAGCAGTAAAAGAGGGCTACATAAATAAAGTCAGGGATAATAAACACAGATTAAAAGGAGACAGTCTTTAGCACTAAAATTAGAAAGACTTGATATACAAGGTAGTGAGTCCCTTGTTCCTGGAAGCATGCAAGCAGATGATTAAACTATAGAAGGAATGTAGGAAAGAAAAGAAGTTTAAGGGAGAGGATAAAAATAATATTGCTAAAACATCAACTATCCATCAACTCTGCTTGGTCTTTATATATTACTTCATTTAACACCCACAACAATGCAAAGGAAGATACCTGCATATTTCCTATGAAGCAGGTTAGAAAGGTTATAGCTCAGAAAGGTTAAATAATATTTTTCTTTTTCTGTATTTTCTTTTTCTGTTTGTTTGTTAGTTTGCTACTGGGCACATGTAAACTCCAGAGAGAAACAGTGAGAGAAAGAGAAAGTGAGAAAGTACTCCCCAGGCCACAGTGCAATCCCTTCTCCTCTGTTCTCCTCTCAAGATGAGTATGCATATACATACGCCTGGCATGCTTTTTAAGCTGCCAGGTCTAGAATTTGAACCACAGTCATTCATGTGGGTTCCAGCTGTCATTAACCACCATGCCTTTGGCTGGCCAAAAGCAACATATTCCAAAGTAAAGAACTAGTAGGCGGTTCTGACTCCAAGTCCCATTCTCTTCCTGTTATAGTGTACTGCCTCCTGAAGAGTAAGTGACCCAGAGGCATTTGTTTATTCAGCAGATATTTGTTAAGTGCCAAGCTACTGTCCTCAGGCTGGAGAAAGGATGATTAAAACTCTGAATGACTCAAGATTCTGTAAGGCAGCCTCAGCACCTACTAAACTGACCGCAACCCATTAGCCAGCATTCTCGTGTTCCAGTCTTTCTACCCCAGCCTCTGCCTCCAGAGGCACAAGACCATCCACACGGCAGGCTTCAGCTTTCCTCTCCAATTTACCTCTCCAAGAAACAATATGTTAGCAGAGTTCTTTAGAATAAGAAGGTTTTCTGGTCCCAGGTGTTTGGGAAACCTGCAGGATACAGTCACCATTAGAGGGCCATAGTGGGTGCTAGAATAAAAGATAGGGTCTGTTTCAGCTAAGGCTGGAACTCTACCACCAACTTCAGTCTCAAGAAATCTTTCTTGCTCTCTAGAAAATAGCTTTCAGACTTTCTACACTGTGACCCACAGTGAGACATATATTTTACATTGCAATTCTGTACAAACACACACACACACACACACACACAACTGAAGCCAAAGTTTAATAAAACAATACTTACCTCTGCTGTGTGAGATGTACTCTAACAATTTCTATTCTATTCTCTTTTAAAGCTGGGTCATGACCCTCTAAATCAATTTCACAACTTCACAGTTTGTAAAACACCATTCTAGAATACAAGAAGCCACTTGAGCTGATTGTTAGATAAACTAAACCCACTCTGAGTTGCAGGGTCAAAAACAGGTCATAAAACTATGAACCAGTAGATGAGTCCCAACTTCACTGCTGCTAGCCTGTATGACCTGGGCCAGTGGCTGCTTTTCCCTGAACAAATGTGTAAATTTAATGATATTGGTTCATACTAAAATATACTGGGCATAGAGGGCACTCAGGTGGAGTTCTCAAGGAGAATTTAACAATGTGGCTGTTTGCAGGATGTGTGCATGGTGAGGCCAGAGGAAAGAAGTAGTGTTAACCAGAACCTGAAGAGTTGTGGGAGCTGCCACCCCACAAGACACAGCCACTGCCAGCTGTGGTCAGGGAGGGAGGATGCCCTAGCAATAAATAACTCCAACCTCTCTCCTTTCCTCTCCTTATCTCCAACTCATGTTCCCCATTGGCCAAAACCAACCAGAAGCCAGAGGGCCGGAGAGCCCATCCTTCCAGGTAAGTGTCCTGAGACTCCAGCAGAATGAAGGGCAGAAAGTGGAACAGTAGGGGCAAACTGAAGCTATCCATCACCCATTCGTGTTAAGAAGGTAATGAGCAGTAATGGCTGGCTATATCACCCTCCAATATCCAGTGGCAATTCAGAGAAGTGAGACTCTCATTCCACAATGCTTAAAGTGTTGAGAAGTGTTTCCAATTCATTTTCTCTATTGATGTTCAACTGTGTCTGCCTTCAAACAGGAATGCTCTCAAACTTGGCACCACAAGGGATAGACATGGGTCGGGCTGAGCACTGACCTCAAGGAGTTCATAAATTTTGGTTGAGAAAAAAAGCCATGGTATAAAGGACTCTGGCATAATACACGAGATAGGAGAATCCTAAAAGAGAGTGTGAGACCCTGACACCTAGAAACTGGTCTGACATTCACAGGTAGACCATGCTGTCCTTATGCTAAATGTACTCATTTTCATAGAACACCAACATCACGCAAGGTCACTAGGTAAAAAATAAGGCCACTATGCAAGCTATATGAGTCTTAACATTTCCCTGCTCCTGGTAAAAATGTGTAAGTGCTACTTCTTTACTAATTACAACTTTGTTTTCACTTTGGTCAGCCCTCTCTGTCAACAGGATTTATTGATAATGCCCAGTCCTAAAATTGTTCCTGCTTTTTGGCAATTCTCAAATATCCACTTCCTTAGAACCTCCTCAAAGTTACCCAGTCAAAATCCAAGCCCTGATAAAGCCTATATATATGTATGTGTGTGTGTGTGTGTGTGTGTGTGTGTGTGTCTGTATGTATATTTGTGTATATATGTATACATATGTATGTATACATGTGTATAGACACACACACACACACACACATATAATACTCTTACTGAGCTGCCCCACTATTCCCACTTTTAATTCATTTAATTAAATAAAACTCAGCTTGTTAGCTGCAGGTGTGTTCCTGGTAGTCTGTGACTAGAAAGCACTGACACTAAGATGAAGAAATGGATGCCATAGCTAAGGAGTTCAGAACATGTTACCCCCAAATGTATCACTCTAGCATATTGGTTATTTTGAGTTTAAAACATTTTTAAAAATGCATACAAGATTATTCTGATTTTTCTTGTTTCTTAAAAACAGGAGATGAAATTCCTATGTGAAAAATTTACTCCATATGGGGATGGAGTATAACAGTGATGCAACTGTTAAAATGCAACATTCTGCAGACCCACATGGAGAAGTTGCTAGTTCACATCTGAGTACACCAGGCAGGCATGTGCCCATGATCCAAGCTGGTTGAAGTGAGGAGGATAGATCACAGTGTCAGGGCCCTGTTAGGAGTTCTCTGTGTGTTTCTTTTTCTCAGAATAAATGAAATTGTATTAAAACTTTGGGAGAAAAAAGAAGAAGTGTGCTCCTTATAGCAGAACACATGATCATTCTTTTTTTGTTGTTGTTTGGCTTTTTATTTTTATTTTTATTTACATTTTTTAATACATTCAATCACATTATTTAGCTTTCAAGGTGATCATTTCAATATATGAATATTTCTCCCCGGGTCAGGGGTCAAAATATAACAACACTACCTCCCTGTCTCAATAATGCTATCTTCGTATCCCTCCTTCAAATGTTTTTCCCCAGGCCCCACTCCTCCACACACACCACATCTGGCATTCACATCCACCTCTTGTGTTTGTACATCCTTTAGCCTGTCAGTTTCCGTTATAGAGTGTGGACATTCAGTATATATTAAGTGGGGACATACAGTGTCTCTCCTTCATAGCCTGGCTTGCTTCACTCAGCAGTAAATCTTCCACATTCTTCCACTTTCTGTCAAAAGCCAGCATTTTGTTGTTCTTAATGGCTGAATAGTATTCCATAGAGTATATGTGCCACAGTTTTTCAATCCATTCAGCCGTACGGGGACATTTGGGTTGGGTCCATGTCTTAGCAATTGTGAAAAGTGCCACAATAAACATCGATGTGCAAGCACTTTTCCAATGAGAAATTCTTCTGTCCTTTGGGTAGATGCCAAGAAATGGGATTGCTGGATCATATGATCATTCTTATCACCAAAGATAGGAGATTGAGAACAAGGGATATCTGCAAAAGAAAGCTTTTTGGCTAATCTTTATCTTTTTAGCGACTTCTCCACCTAATTAAATACCCTAGCCTTGTAACATTTTCATAATTTACTATTCTTTGTTCAATTCATTATGTAAATGTTCCATCTTAACTGAATCTTTGGGTCTTCATTTCCTTATGGAGGTACTTGAATCAAGCAAAAACAATATTAAATAAATGTGTACAGTTTTCTCCTGTTGATCTAAGTCAATTTAATTCTCAGATCCAACCCCAAAATTGTTTTTAAATCTCTCTGAAGATACAGGTAAAGTTTTGCCTACTCTACAATAGCAAGGATTCAGGGCAGGTTTATGGTGGGCAGAAACAATGGCCTTCTACTTCTGGGTAATGGAAGATCTAAAGAAAGCCACTTAGAATGAAGGTCCTGGATCTGTTTCTACATAGGAAGCAGAGGGCTTGGCCAAGGCACCACAATAAAACAAGGACCTTGAAGAGTTCAGATTATTCCAGAAAGGGTTTCATTTTTGTTTTTGTTTTGTCTTTGGGGCTTTTTATACTAGAGTGCTCATGTGCTTTTTATACTAGAGAGAGAAAGAGAAAGTGAGAAATCATCTCTCAAGGGAGATGGCCACATTACAGTCCCTTCTCCTCCATGTCTTCTTGGGAGTAAGCATGTGACTAGTATGATTTTCAAGCAGCCAAATCCAGGAGCCCAAACCAAGCAGTCTGCCATGTGGGATTCAGCACCTTAACCACCACACCAGCTGCTGGCCCAGTTGAGAAAGGGTTTTGATTTTTTTGTTTTATTGTTGTTGCTGTCATTATTTTTAAGAGGTTTTTGTCTTAGGGTGCATATGCTCACTGGAGAGAGAGAGGGGGGAGAAAGAGAGTGAGAGAGACAAAGACGGCAAGAGGAAAAGTGAGAAATCACCCCCTAGGAAAGATGGCCATGCTGCAATTCCTTCTCCTCCATTCTCCTCCCACTATCTTGGGCATACATGTACATGTGCCTGGCATGAATTTCAAGCCATTGGGCCTTGGACTCTAACCACAATTGGCCATGAGGGAGTCCAGCGACAAAACTGCTACACCATCTGCTAGTTCCAGAAAGTGTTTTGTTTTAAGCAAGAAGAAAGACACAACAAAAGCTACACTAAGAAAAAAGAAAAGGAAAAAAAAAATCTATCAATAGTAGTTCTGTGTAGGATTCGTTGAAAGACAATAAATACCGGGCTCAGGAAGCCCAGTTAGGAGGCTCTGAGAAGAAAGTACATTGCAGTGCCTAGAGGCTATTCCACACCTCTGTAGAGAGCTAGAGTCTTTCTCTCCTTCATTCCCTGCATATTTAATATGCTCTTTTGCAAGAAAAGTAAAAAGCATCTATGCAGCTCCAATTCTTTGATTTGTTTGCTGGTCCCAAAATGGGAGCTGCCCATCTCCTGCCCTTAGCCAAAAATCACTTAAAGCAATGGTTTAAGATCAGATAAGATAGCTCAGAAACATCTCACACAGATGTCTAAAGAGAAAATTAATCCAGAATTTGTGAATTAAATTCTCCTTTGGTCATACAAGATGTATTTTACATTAATGAAAAACACTGGCAAAAATGTCTTTTGTTTTGGTAGAGGGAAATATTTGGAGATGGGAGATTTGTTCAAATGTATTTTCTCAGTTCTTCCTCTAAAGGACCTTAAATAAAGAAGAAAACCTAAATGCAAGCTAAGTGTGAGTGATAACCAATTTCTAGCTTGTAATGTTTTATTTAACAATATCTAGTTCATTTGCCGTTTGAGAGAAAAACTTTTAATTCCAACAGGTACCTAATCAGCCCTCAGCAGGCACTCTGAATACTTTAATTAGCACCTATGACAAGTGGCTCAAACTTGAACTACAAAAAAGCTAAATAATAATTTGGGAGTTTGCCATACTTCAAAGTAAAGCCCTTCCCTGTCCTGGGTTTGCAAGGATGTCTGCTAGGTTTCATGAATGTTGCATGCCACCTGTAATTATGTTAGATAATCACAACTCACCCAAATCCTGCACCTGATGATGAATGGGCCGTGGCAGGCTCTATTTCACATCTTCATGTGGAATTATTCAGCAACTAGACTTTATTCCACTTCTGTTTAGGCCCATAAACATACATATTTATCAAAAAGCCTTTGCAAATCTGACACCATATACTTTAAGACACTATTCTATTTGTAGGTAATCAGCACTTCATGAATATTAGATTTCTACCTTAATTTCACTGGTGTGGCTTTTTTCTTGTCAGAGTAAGGTCAGGATTCAATCAAGTGAATGGTGCTAAAAAGAAGCAGAATAAACATCCATCCTGGACAGGAAGAAGTTGTGTTGTAGGTGAAGTACTGAGCCGTCACACCACTATTCCTCAGATCTCTTCTTGATTCTCAGAGATTCCCTGCCACCGTTCCACCTGGCCTCCATGGCTCATTGTTCAGAGAGGGCTAACTGGTTCATTCAGGAGACAACTGAACCTTGCATTGATATCCCTAGAATGGAAACAACTATTCCTGCTCCTGTCTTCAGCTTGAAAGATGAGGATGTGTATGGTGGTCTCAACTGTACTAGACTGAGGTATATATCATGCTGGGTAAAGTCTCTTCACAATCTAAATGATGTATAGTGATTAAATGTATGCATAATAATTATACACATATACTCTATGGAATACTATTCAGCCATAAAAACCAACAAAACCCTGGCTTTTGACAGAAAGTGGAAGAATATGGAAGATTTACTGCTGAGTGAAGCAAGCCAGGCTATGAAGGAGAGACACTGTATGTCCCCACTTAGTATATACCGAGTGTCTGCACTCTACGACCAAAACTGATTGACTAAAAGATATACAAACACAAGAGATGGGTGTGAATGTCAGATGTGGTGTGTGTGGAGGAGAGGGGCCTAGGGAAGGACATTTGGAGGAGGGATACAATACAGAGGCAGAGCATTGACAGGACGGGAAGGTGTGGTGTAATCTGTTGAAGATATTTTGATCAACTGGACGAGGGAGAAATATTCACATATATATGTATATATATATAATAAGGAAAATATAAAGACTATTATAAAAGAAAGACTCCTCAGTGTGGCCTGAGGTCTTCAAGACACCAGACCTACCAAATAGTGTCTCTGATAGTGAGACAGTCAGGAGTATGCTTTCTACAGCAAACAGCACAGTGCTCAAAACTTGTCCTTCAAACAGCTACCTTCAAACCAGAAATGAGGAAGAGGAAGATGGAATCAAAAATAAAGAAATGTCTAGTGAGTTGAATAGAGGGACCCTGGGAGGGAATCTAAGGGTTGGGTAGTGTTTTGAGGTTTATGGACTAAAATAGACCATGACACATCTGAAAAGCCTACCCCCAACCTCCTATCCAGCAGTCATCCCTTAATTCATACAGCTCTCACTAAATGAGTACTGATCCTGGTCAGACATATGGTAAAGCACTGAAGGTGTGAGGGTAAATTCGATAGCGTCTCAACCTTTCATTCATTCATTCATTCATTCATTCATACATTCATACATTCTATAAACATTTATTGGTCTCTACTTAGGAACAGATTTTGCCAACTCTGAGTTTATAGCAAAGAGCAAACTAGGCATTGTCATTATTCCCATTGAGCTTCATGGGTAGATACATGTTTACTAGTTTATTCATCTGTTTGATGATCAGTTACAAATTTTAATAAGCACAGTAAAAGCAAACCATTAAGTTCTGTAGAAAGAAAAGCATCAAAAAGATCAAATCTAGCCAGAACATTAGAGAAGGCCACTCTGAGGAATTAAATTGAGATGTGAGGGGATGAGAAGCCAGGTAAAAGACTGAAAGAATGTTCTGGACAATAGGGACAGTAAATGTAAGACTCTGAATTTGACACATTCAGAGAGACACTGCCAGAGTCCTTGGGACAGGGCAGAGTGGGCAAGGGAGAGAGTGACAACAGATGAGGTCAGAAGGAAGGAAGGTCTTACCAGGGAGCTTAACTTAGGGTCCAAAGACACCCAGCAAGGGATTCATAAATAGAATCCAATGAGCCCATGAACATGGATAAGAAAAATTACTCTTTTGTGTTCACTGACATCCAACTGAAATTTAGCATTTCCTTGAGAGTATCAGTAGTGCCTGTGACATTGCCATCAATAAATGGCAGATGTTTTCATATCACAGCACAGTTGTTGCACACCCCATGACATATCATTTACACTGATCACTACGTTGAAATTATGATGCCCATTAAGCCCAGTGATATAATGTATTAATAGAGAAGCATATCTGTTATCATATTACATTTTAATATGTTGGTATTTATATTTCAAAATGGTTTATTTTGTTAATTCTGTATATTTTACTTCATGCACTTAAAAATAGCATTCAAGGAGAGCAAAATGGATCACCAGCAGCTCTTCTAGAGACACACCTGAAAATCTGGCCAGGGTTCTCGCTTTTGCTGTGTGTACTCAAACTGGCATGGTCTGATTAGGAAATGCAGCCTCAATATGTTCCACCAGTTCTTGAAGGACATAGATTTCATCAAGTTGGACTAAGTGAACTTTCTTGAATGGATTAGCCAAGATATCTACCCAATGAAAGAAACCATGCTGGCTATTTGTGTCTAAAATACAATTTTTAAATCTTCAATTTATAAGTGTTTTAAAATGACTAGATTAATTGGATATAGAACTCTTCCTTTAAAACTTATTTTTTATTATGTCTCAGTGGATTTGTCACTATTAAAATATGTGCCTCAGTTTTCCTCAATTTTATAAAAATATTTATGCAGGAAATAGGGGGGGGGGGGTATGTATCTCTCAGAGAAGGGATCCATTGATTTTGTTCAAAGACATTCATAGTACAAGAAAGTTAAGACAAAGACCCCCCTGGGCTTGCTAAAGCTCCCTCAAGGAGCTTACAATCAGAGAACAAGGCTGAACTATGTAAGTGGCAGTCCCAAGGGTTCTGGGAAGACAGAGGAGGCAATCATGGCTAAAGTTCGGAGAGTCATTAGCCATGTCCACTAGGGTGGCCAGAAGCAGTCTTCTCAGAGCTGATCCCATGGCTACAACCTACCAAAAGTGGGGCTAGTGCACAGGCCACCAAGTCAGGCCCTACCTCAGCTGTTGCAGCCTAGACTGCTTCATTCTAGGAAGGCCAATGGCAACCATCTTCCCACATATTCCCCACATCCCACCACCATGGAGACCAGAAGCCAGGGCAAAATAAAAATAGACAGGAGACAGTTCTCAACCCCTCATTCATTTATTTATAGTCTCCTTCTGTCCATTGTTAAATTAGTCTCTCTCCTTCCTCTCATTTCCACTGTATCTTCCCTTTGATTTTCTTCTCTGCCTTTCCTTTCATCTCTCTTCTTCCCTCTGTAGCTTCCTCCCATCTCAGTTCACTTATGCATTACTTCTCTGCATTTATTCCATAATATTTCACTTCAAACCTGCCACAGAGTCCCAGAAAACAAACCTCCTCATTAAGACTTCTCTCTGAACTATTTTAAGGAAGAAAAATAGGCTTAGAAAGTGAAGAAGCCAAGCCCATAGTAACAAGACGCACATCACACGTTCCTAATCACAACCCTATGTTTCTGCCTCAAAGCCCAGAAAGATGCTATCAGGAGTGAAAGACCTATGAGAGAGTCCCAGCATAGCCCAGGCCTCAAAGGTAGAGCTTGAAGAGACTCCCCTTGCCTCACATCATCAGCCATTAGCAGTGTTCAGAGAGGTTAAGCACTCTATTCTTCATTCAGACTCTCTACCTTACCCACAAAAGAGCTAGTATTCAAGCATAAGAGTAGCAAACTGGGGACCAGTAGATGGTATAATGGTTATGTTGCTGGACTCCCACATAGTCAACCATATTTTTGAGTACCAGACCCAGTGACTTAAAACTCATGCCAGGCGCATGTGCATGTGTGTCCAAAAGCCCAAGAGCAGAAATGGAGAAGGGATTGTGGCATGGCCATGCCCCCAGAGGTGTCTCTGGCAAGCATACATGCCCTATAGCAAAAATCTCTCTTAAAAATAAATAAATAAATAGAAGCAGCAAACTGGATTCAAAAGCAGTTGACCCTCACCTCCTTAAACAATGAAAATGTGCATTTCTCTCTGCTCTACTTACCTCCCCAGCACTTGCTCCAGGAAATAGAATCTTAACACTAGTGGAATGATGGAGAAGGAATAATGGAATCTAATGCCAGCCTGCTAGGTATGATAAAGATCACAGAGAATCTCTTATTCCAAAAAACACTGAGATGGTGAGGACGGGGGATGCGGTTAACACCTGTTCCTGGAGCAAAATCTGCTGAAGATGGGAAGGACCAATGCAGGGAGGTGTGTTTCAAGAGGAAGCTGATGCCTCCCCAGGCTCCACCCTGCCCCTCCTCTGTGCTTTCTCTTATTGCCATTGTTGTTTGTTTTTATGTGTTTATTTTTTATTTACTATGAGGTTCATGCACTCACCAGAGAGACAGAGAGAGCACACCCGAAGAGGGATGGCCATGCCACAATCTCTTCTCCTCCTTTCTCCTCTCAGGACTTTGGGCATGCATGCACCTGTACCTAGTGTGTTTTTCAAGGTGTCAGATCCAGGACTGGAATTGCGCAGTTGAAATCCAGCACCTGAACCACCATGCCACTTGGCTGGCCCTGTGCAATGTCTGAGCATTTCGCACACTTCGATGCTGTTATCATCCAGCACTATGAAATTGTTTCCACTTTACCTAATTATGACTTGCTTGAACATGAAGCCTGGTAAAGAGTGGGCACTTGATAAATTTTAGTTGAGGGTGAATGAACCTGAGTGAGTTTAACACAAACATAACATGCTGTTTAAATTTTTATAAGGTTATGAGGGGCTAGCAGGTGTCAGGGTAAGTAAGGTGCTGGATTCCCACATGGCCAACTGTAGTTGCAGCCCCAGATTTGGTGACTTAAAAATTATACCAGGCATGTGTGACAGCATGCCCAAAATCCCAAGAGGAGAACAGAAGAGAAGGGATTGCAGCTTGGTCAGCCCCCTAGCAGGTAATTTCTCATATTCCCTCTCTCTGTCTCTCTGGCAAGTGCACAAGCTCTATGGCCAAAACAAATGATAGTTTCTAAGGTTAGGAAGAAGAGGAAGTGCATAATTCATATCAGATATCAAAGCAGATCTCTAAGCTGCTTTCTTCCCCTCCCCAAGACTAGAGAGGAGGAACATAGTGAAAAAATTGAGATGTCAAATTGTTTCCTGGTTCTTGGCTACTAAAAGGTAGACTGGGAAGAATGGACTTATTTCAGGAGATTATAGAAATGAATCTTTGGCAAGGCAGAGACAAGTGTTAATTTAAGAGAGCAAAGAGCCCTGTTAAATTAAATGAGATAGAGTTTTGGATGGGAGCCCAAGAAGAAGGAGCCCTGGCAGGAAAGTGAGGGGAGAAATGAGTGGGATTGCTGGACAACTACAGAAAAAAGTTTTCCAGCATCCCTTATAATAATACAAAGCCTTCAGAAAAACAAAAAACACGTGTTTGAGGTGAGGTATTGTCTATGTGAAGCAGGTGGAAGCCCATAAAAGCCTATGTCTTGGTGG
The DNA here is from genome assembly GCF_000334495.1 of Tupaia belangeri chinensis. NCBI lineage: Eukaryota > Metazoa > Chordata > Mammalia > Scandentia > Tupaiidae > Tupaia > Tupaia belangeri. The sequence goes on from NW_006208406.1 coordinate 702,917, forward strand.
AGTCAGAAGTGAAGCAGGCATAAGAGGTGTCCAGAAACTTCAAATACATGAGTTATAAGTCAAAATGACTGGAACATTCTCCTGCCTCACTGTACCACCTCCTTCCATTGCTGACAGATCAGATGAGATAAGGTCCCCCAGAAAGGCCAGAGTCCATGAGCCCCAGATATTGCTGAGAAGAAAGGGGCAGACTGCCCTGACCCACTGTCCCTCTAGTTTTCCAATCCTGCTGTCCCCTAAGGGGCTTCAACCTGGGTGAGGATTAAAGGACCAGGTAGGCTGCTTCTTTCCACCAGGGGCATTATCTGGCATCTGCAAACACCATTCACAGTCTCCTCTCCCAGACATATACAAGAAACAAATTTCCAAAGATGCAAGCACCATGGCCATCTGGCTGCACACTTGGAAAATATCTTGTTTCACCTGCAAATGGGACTCACTAACTCTCATAAGGCTGTGCTCAGCCATAATGCATAGTCTCTTAGAGGGTCATTGTAAGAAAGTGAGATTTCCTCAATTAAATGGTGGGGAGAAGGCATAGAAAGCAACCATGGATACCAGAGACAATGTGGGAGGAGGGTGGGACATGGCAGAGGGTGAGGGACAGGAAATCAAGGATGGCAAAATGAAAAACAAAGTATACAAGACATAAGAATTGGAAAATTATTTGCTGATAACATGTATGTTGATGTGCTTGATTGAGCCAATACACAGTGTATTTTGCATGGAAAATTCATCTGTATGCTGTAATGATGTATAGTGAATTAATGTAAAAAATAAATTTAAAGAGAAAAATAAATAAATAAATATAAATAAATAAATAAAGTTAAATAAAATAATTATTATTTTTTAAAAAGTGAAAAAAAAAGTTGTCAAGGAAAGAAAAGAAAAAAAAAGAAAGTGAGATTTCTTGACCACCTCCCTCCCAGATTCAAGGGCCTCCACATGTTAGAGCAATCCAGTATGGCTGTCTGAAGCTTCCTAAGTCCAGTTCTGACCTCTCCTCTCAACCTCAGGAGAAGAAAAAGAGGAAGCAATGCTTCAAAAAGCTATTGTATATGAGAGACAGGTATCCCAGGATGGGTCCTGCAAATTCCTCAGGTTCCAGTTTCCCCAGTTGAAGAAATGAACATGAATACATCAATAGTTACGCAGGCTTCTTGAATAGATATTCTGACATAATGTATGTGAAAAAGCTTAGGAAAGAACAAAACACTAAACACAGGTTAGGAGGTAATATTTAGATGAGGATGAGAAAGACAAGATTGATGACTTATTTACAACTCCCGCTTCTTAGAAGACTAGACTATGAGGAGAAGCCTGCATTTTGCTAAGCATAATGAGTTTGCTAGAGATGCCACAACAAAGTTCCGCAGATGGGGTCACTTAACCAGCAGAAATTTATCCTCTCAAAGTTTTAGATGTTAAAAGTCCAAGATCAAGGCACTGGAAGGGCTGGTTTCTTTTGAGGCCTCTCTTACTGTCCTATAAATGGTCTTCTTCCTATGTCTTTACATCATCTTCCTTTAGTGTATGTGTCCTCTTTATCCTCTTCCTTTATGGATGTCTCTTCTTCTTAGAAGGACACCAGTTATGTTGAATTAGGACCCGCCAATTACTTCTTTTGTCTTAATCACCTCTTTAAAGACTCTATCTCCAAATACAGTCACAGCCTAAGGTATGGGGGTTAGGACTGCCAGATATGAATTGGGAGAAGACAGAATTTACCCCACAACAATGGGGATATAAGAGATAAAAGATAATAGAGTGAAAGGCTGATGGGAGACACAGTGATGGCCCCAAGTTCAAATCCCTACAGAGTCCAGAAAGATAGAAAAAAGTGAGCAGAGGAAGCAAAGTGAAGACAAGTTCCCTAAAGAGCTCATTCAAAAATGAGGGTGAGGGCAGGCCCTGCAGTGTGGTGGTTAAGCACTGTGCTCTTGGACCTGGACCCCTTATGACCAACTATGGTTCAAATCATGGCCCTGGTGGCTTGAAAACAAACAAAAAATGAACAAACAAAAACACTTGGCATATGTGCTTGCATGCCCAAAAATTAATGGGATGGAGAAATGAGAGAAAAAGGATTGCGTGTGACTACACTCCATTTAGGTGAGAAAGAGTCTCTCTCTCTCTCTTTTTCTCTGGCAAGTGCATGTGTCCTCTGGCAACAACAACAAAAAAAGACTGAGGGGAAGTCACCCTCAGCTTTGTCCAACTGTCACGATAAAATGTAGACCCCCTTTTACTTATTTTTAAAGAGAAATCCAAAGTCTATTTTCCCATGAAATCTTCTGAGTTTTTAAAAAATATTGGTGTTAAATTCAATTTTTTTAAATGCTGTGCAAGATTTGTGTATAACCCTGAGGATTGGATCTGGTTCAGAGGCCACCACTGTGCAACCTCTGAGACCATGAGAAGTTGTGCCCCAGGTCCAGCAGTCTGGATGTGGGGCTCTGACACACTGATGCAGCTCCTTCTTAGGAAAGTGCCACCCAGGTTCAGACATGTTTTTAAAAGCGGATTGCTAATGAGCTGGAAAGGGAAGGAATAAAAACCATTATGATCATTCTAAGAAAGCATCTCTAATTCATGGATCATTTACTATTGATTATCGAAACAAACGTTATTGTGCATACCCTATGGCTGGTTTTAAAACCTCTATATCTTTGGAGTTTTTAATTTATTTGGAAGCACTATAATAAGCAGCACATGACAATTACTTCCTTCAGTACTCTCTGTAATCAAGATAAATTATCTTGCTATTGATGTAAATGGGATATGAAAATCTATAGAGTTCTCCTGAGGAGAATAAACTCCACATTATGCTCACCACATTTAAATTTTGCAGCAAAATCATTTTGGGGTCAATAAAAAATACATTCTCCCTAACTTTTATTGCCATACATCCTGAGTCACCTCTAGAAATAATTAGCAAACAATACCAATGAGGAAGTATTTAGCCCAGCACTGGGTTGTGTTGCTATTACTACTTACACCTGTAGATCCCCGTCTGCTCTCAGAACCATGGCATCATTTGACACTCAGAGGTGTCTTATTATAAATATATGTACATTTTACACATATTTAGTCACAATTCCTTTTCCCCATTGCCAAACACTCTCTTATGAAATTTCAAAGTACTATTAATAATACATGAGTTTTTGGTAAACACAATAAATTCCATTTGCATTATTTTTCCTTCTCTCATTTCTGCTGCTTCTTTTCCATTAAGTGTTTGTCTCTTTTTTTTGAGAGTTTTTGTGTGTGCACTTGCCAGAAAGACAGAGAGAGACAGAGAGACAGAAAGCAAGAAATCATCCCCCAGGGGAGATGGCCATGCCACAATCTCCTCCATTCTCTTCTCGGGATCTTGGGCACGCACGCACACGCGCCCGGCGTGAGTTTAAGCCACCGGGTCCGCGACTCGAACCGCAGTTGACTACATGGGAACCCAGCGACATAGCCATTACACCAACTGCTGGTCCCAAATGTTGATTTGATTAGCCAATTGTTTTTGTAGCTAGTTTCCTGCTACCAGAAAAGGTGCTGCTGCCCTGAGCACCTAAGTGCTGTGGTCTTTGCTTGTCCTCTCAGTGGGGATTCTACAGCCTTCCTTCCTGGGAATTCCCTTCAGTGCAGAACCCTGCTGGAACTCCTTTTTTTTTTTTTTTTTTTTTTGATTTGAACTGTGATCAGCCATATGGGAGTCCAGCACTTTAATCACCATGCCACCTCCACTGGTTTTTCAGCTGGGCATGCTGCCACATATATCAACTTACCTGAAGCTCACAACAACCCTGTCTAGTATGTTGCATGACTATCACCATTTTATAGATGAGGAAACTGAGACTTGGAAGTGTAAAAGGCCCACTTGAATTTCAAGCATTTAAAGTGGTTCAAATGCATGTGTATGTGATTTTAGACTCAAAAAGCCTTTATGGGGGGTAATCCTAGTTGCTGAGTTCACAGAGCTTCAGAAAGGTCCTGCATGTTGGAAGAGGACCAGATGAAGATGGTCCTAGTACTTTTCTTGGACAAAGAAACTTGAACACAACTTGGTGCTTCCATTCAGATTTCCCTGTCGCTTTTATTAAAAACAAGATTAGATCGCCTTTTTATTTATTTATTTATTTATTTATTTTGGAGAGGTTTTTGCTATAGGGCGCATGCGCTCACCAGAAAGACAGAGAGAGACAGAGAGACAGAAAGCGAGAAATCACCTCCCGGGGCGATGGCCACGCCGCAATCCCTTCTCCTCCATTCTCCTCTCGGGATCTTGGACATGCATGCACACGGCGCGCCCGGCGTGAGTTTAAGCTATGGGGTCTGGGACTCAAACCGCGGTCGACTGCATGAGAGTTCAGCAACATAGCCATTACGCTAACTGCTGGTCCTAAGATTAGGTCTTCTGACAGAGCCCAAAGGTGGTTTTTTCCAGGTAGCCTCCCCACACTTATTTCCCCAGTGGTCTTCAGTTTCCATCTCCCATCTTCAACACTCGTTGTCTTCCTTCTGAATGCTGAATGCACAGAGGGCAGGGACTCATTTTAAGTAGCTGAGATTCCCCAGGGCTTATTTTCCCTAATGAAAAGATTGACTGTGATATTGTGATATAATAAGAAATATACATTTGATATCTGCCCCCCTTCTGGCACAGAATTCCTAAAACCCTTAAGATAGGAGCACTAAGAGAATCTTTTGTTCTAATATGTGATCTTTGAGCCCTGGTTCCTGACACAGAGCTCTTAGAATCTTTGTGATTTCTTGAGTAATAGGAACGTCTGATACAGAGCTCCTAAATAATTCCCTTGAAATTTCTTGGGCTTCAGAAGCTTCTTTTGTCCTATTGAAAAGAGCCTTGGTGGGCTCCTGGATAGCCTCAGTATGGGGACGGGTTACAGGATTGGAACTTTCAGTCTCATCCCTGATCTCCAGGGAAGGGAAAGGAGCTAAAGGCTGAATTGATCACAATGATCAATGATTTAATCAGTCATGTTTCCATACAGACCCAAAAGGACAAAGATCAAAGAGCTGCTGAACATGTGGAGGGATTAGGAGGGTGGCCTGCCTAGAGTGGGCATGGAAGCATCACACTCCTTCTACCCTTTCCCCGCCCCCGCACCTTGCCCTATGCATCTCTTCATCTGTCTGTTCATTTGTATCCTTTTTTTGGGGGGGGAGAGATTTTCACTATAGGACGCGTGCATTCGCCAGACAGACAGAGAGAGACATAGAGACAGAAAGCGAGAAATCACCCCCCAGGGGGGATGGTCACGCCGCAATCCCTTTCCTCCATTCTCCTCTTGGGATCTTGGGCATGCACGCACATGTGCCCTGCATGAGTTTTAAGCCACCAGGTCCAGGATGCGAACCGCAGTCGACTACGTGGGAGTCCAGCAACATAGACATTACGCTAACTGCTGGTTCCCATTTGTATCCTTTTTTTATACTATTTATTTGTTTGTTGAGAGAGAGAAGTACCCTTGACAGAATCTCACTGCACAGCAATCCTCCCATCAGTCTCACAGCCAGGATCACGGATAGGCACAGGCATACCCAATGTGTTCAGGTTGACCCAGGATAAAAATGCAGACCTCCCATGTGGCTCCATCATTACACAACACTGCCCTACTACCTGCACCTATACAGCTGGGCCAATGAAAACTTCACAAAGTAAAACACTAGTATATATAAGTGAGTATTCCCAAAGGTCTGTGGGCCATCAAACAAATTAACCAAACTCGAAGAGGAGGTTATAGGAAACTTGACTATAGCCTGTTGGTCAGAAGTGAGGCGATTACCTATTGCTAGCAATTGACATCTATGGAATCTGCCCTACCTTCAGGTAAATAATGTCAGAATTGAATAGGATTATAACATACTCTCTTGGTGTCGGTTGGGGAGTTGTTTGCTGTATGTAGAAATAAAACTATATATTTGGTATCAAAAGTGTTGTGTTGAGTGGATGTGAACATAGAGAAAAAAGTTATATTTTCCTCATGATCAAATCTATCAATTATTGGGACCAGCAGTTAGCATAGTGGCTATGTCACTGGACTCCCATGTAGTCGACCGCGGTTTGAGTCCCGGACCCAGCGGCTTAAAACTCATGCCAGGCACGTGTGCGTGCATGCCCAACATCCCAAGAGGAGAATGGAGGAGAAGGGATTGCAGTGTGGCCAGCCCCCCTGGGGGGTGATTTCTCACTTTCTATCTCTCTGTCTCTCTCTCTCTCTCTGGTGAGCGCATGCACCCTATGGCAAAAACCTCTCAAAAAAAAAAAATCTATCATTTATTAACCTTTCTTTGCTCTTGAAACCTTTTGAAAGGCTGGTGAATGCTATTGGTCCTTACCCTAAAATATGCATTTATTAAACCAAATGTTCCATCTGATTTCAGAAAATTCCTATGTCACCTAAAGCCCATTTAGAAGCCTAGTTTAAGAATTGCTAATCCAGTTATGTGTTTTTTCCTTATAAATAAGGAGTTTCAAACCCACAGAACTGTCTCAGATTACACCATGAGTTGGTAGCAGAACAAGGACTCCTAATTCCTAGTGTTTTATTTGTAGTTCATGATTTATAGGGACTGAAAACCAACTCAAGCTATCCTCAAAAAGGGGAAAAGGTAAAACATTTCAGTTTGGGATAGCGAAAGTGAATAGTGATTATTGTACAACATTGTGAATGCACTTAAAGTCCCTGAACTGAAGACTTAGTGATTTAAAAAAAAAATGGTAAATTTTATGTTATATGTATTTTAGCACAATAAAAAGAACATTTTCAATTTTTTTAAAAAGGAAAAGAGAAAAGAAAGTTTATTTAAAAGGTATGAGAGTATACGGAGGAACCTACTAGCAACTAGGCCTCAGGAAGAAACTGGAACCTTCTATTTGTCTCTCATCTCTGCCCCCTCTCTTTTTTGACTTCTCCCATACTACTCTTTCAGTTTATGCCCATTTCACAGTGTCCAATTTTTTATTTCCTCTGGCAAGAGACAATTCCAGGTTGATGTCAGACCTAAATACAAATTCCTTGGAGGAAGAATCCGATTGTCCCAACATGTAACTAATTATAATCTCTGGCCAGAAGGATAGGGTCACTAAATACAATCACAGCAACCAGAGAAGGTGTCCATCATTTGGGAAATGGGGAAGAAAACTGGGAGGAATAGGGATGAATGTCATGGAATCGAAATTATAAGAAGCAACGAACTAGGTATGCACAGAGCAACTCAAGCTTTAATGTATAGAATTGAGTAGAAAAAGGAAGAAAAAGAATGACATCTAAATCAGAGCTTTTCCAAGCTGAATATACAATACAGACAAATCACTAAGGGAGCTTATTAAGATGCACAGAGCCTGTTTCAGCAGGTCTGGAGTTAAGTCCTGAGAGTCTACATTTCTAACTATTTCCAAGCACTCCTGCTAGTCTGAGGGCTATACTTTGAGTAGCCAGGGTCTAGAGCACAAGCTCTATTTATGTAAAGATTCAAAACACATGTCCCAAAAAATCCAAGGTATAGAGTGAGAACTAAAAAAAAAAAAATAAAAATAAAAACACATGTCCAGAGCAACACTACATAGTTTACAAGCATACAATCATTCTCCAGAATATATCAAACATAGGATGACAAGGAGATGGGGATAGACAGATAGGGGTGTGGATGTGGGATGGCAATAGAGAGAAAGAGAAATAAACAAAATGAAAAGGAGGGTTTTGCTATAGCGATGTTAAGAGCATGCTGAAAATGGAGCTGTGATATTAACTCAACACCCTGTACCTATCATACAAGAAGACTGATGGAAGGGAGAAAGAGAAACATAGGGAGAGGAGAAGCTGCAGCAGCAACTACAGGGCAACTGGATGGGGTGGGATCTCAATGAAAGAAACTAGCAAGGAAGAAGACTGAAAAAAACTCCTCCCAAACAGGGTTTCCTGCCCCATCATTTACCATATAGCTTCCCACCCTGTGGCTCTTTGGCAGGTCTGCCTGGGCAATCCCCGCAGGCTTCCTGTTCTACATCCCTGAACAGTCATTTAAAATGATGGCTTAGCTTTAGCTTATCAGGAGGCTTAGTAAAAGGGATGAGATTTAAAATCTATTGCCCCTGCACTTCCCACCTACAATGACATTCAATGTCTTTCCAGGATATAGGAAAACTACTTGCTTAGATAGATTCTAACAATATGATTATCATGTGCAACACATAAAAACAAAAACAAAAAATCAAATCAACATCAGTGATTGAGGAGACTCATAAGCAAATATACCAAATCCTTTTATCCAAGATTTTCTAATAAAGAAAAGTTGAAGGCCAATAGCCAGTGACGCTGACAGCTACCACCAAGCCATAGCAGGGAGAGGGAGAAAATCCTGCAGAACATCTGAAGAGGCAGTGGAGCATGTCAGTGAACAGTAACATTGTGATCAATTCCTCCTGCCTCCAAATCTCATTTTCTCCAATATATTAAAGAGACTAAAACATAAGTGTGCCTCCAAGACAGGAAGGACTGGAAATACAAAATAACCCCACACATAGCTTGATGCCACATGGGGATCCCATGGTCCGCTTTCCCTCAAAAACTCTATTACATCCCTATGTTTTCTTCGCTTCCATCTTATTACCTGGAGAGTGGGAAAAAATGGTATTTCAAACAAATCATTCAACCCAAGGAGCAATTTTTCAGCTCAGGGAGTCACTCTGAAGTTGAAATATGGGCCTATATTTTGAATTGCTCACAACACACTGATTAATTCAGGAGTGAAATGATCTATCATACTGTTATCAAACTCAGTGACCCTCTGTTCTGTGTTAATCACCAGATGGGCACTTATTGAATACCTGCTGTATGCTGAGCAGTGTACCAGGCACTGTGATTGACAAAAAAGAAGAATTAGACTTAGACTTTGTCTATCAGGTACCAACCATTTATCTAGAGAGATAGGAAAACAGAAAATAAATTAGAGCAATGAATTGTACTCCAATACATCCATTGGGTCAACTTTATGTTCACTCTTCAGGCATGACTGGATCTGGAGATTCAAACAATGTCACCAAGAGACTGCTGCCCCCACAGAGAGAAGCTTCCTAAACACGAAGCTCTCACAGAAGGAAACAGAGCCAAGAAAAATGAAAAGTAAAAAGAAACACTGGCAAATGTTAGTCAGGATTGAATCTGAGATATTGCAGTGCTAAAGAAAAGAAAGTGCTCTTTTCTCCCTTAAGTCTATGTCAATCCCCCAAATGAATTCTATTTGGCTGTCTCTGGGTCACTTGCTTTTCCTTCTTACAAATCACCAGGCACGACTATTAGTTAGTCTTAATCCTGGGCCTACCCCCCAAGAGGACAAAGGGAGCTGCCTGATTGACAGGCCCACAACATTCTATGGAAAGGTAGAGCATGAGGGTCACTAAAAACTCAGGGACCACTCCACAGCATGGTAGTTAAGGGGGCTAGATCCCACAGGGCCAACCATGTGGTTCAAGTTGCAAACCAGTAGCTTAAAAAACACATTGAGTGTGTGTGTGCATGCCCAAAATTCCAAAAGAAGGTGAAAATTAAGGAAAGGGGATTGTAGCTTGACCATTTCCCAAGAGAGTGCTTTCTCATTTTCTCTCTCTCTCTGTTTCTCTGTCTCTCTCCACCAAGTACAAGTACCCTTCATCAAATTAAAAAAAAAAAAAATTGATGGACAGACAAATATATAATATGATGTGACTGAAAGTTTAGTAACATTAAAAATTGGAGTCACCTGGACCAGCAGATGGTGAAGCAGTTACATCACTGGACTCCCACATGGCTGACTGTGGTTCAAGTCCTGGACCTGGTGGCTTGAAACTCATGCCAGGCATGCATGCATGCACGCCTAAGATCCCAGGAGGAGAATGTAAGAGAAGGGATGGCAGCATGACCGTTCCCCTTGGGGGTTGATTTCTCATCTTCCCTCTCACTGTCTGTCTCTCCCTCTCTCTGGCAAGTGCATGTGCCCTAAGGCAAAAATCTCTAAAAGAAAGTAAAATCAGAGACACCACTGTGAGTTTAAATAAATTAGAATAATGGAGTGTTTCTGAAAATGGTTTCTGTCTCCCACAAATTCATGTGTTGAAATCTAATCGCCATTGTGATATTAGGAAGTAGGGCCTTTGGGAGATCATTAAGTTGTGAGGGCAGAGTCCCCATGAATGAGATCAATGCCTTTATGAGAGAGCTCAAAGAGTTCCCTCATCCCTTCTGCCATGTGAAAACATGGCAGGATGATGGCCACCTACTAACCAGAAGGTACCCTTATGAGACACTGACAAACAAGCAGCCTCTTCATTTCCCAGGACTGTGATAATGAAATTTCTGGGTTTTTTAAGTCACCAGTCTATAGTGTTCTGTTACAGCAGCCCAAATGGACTAAGACAGTGATAAAATTAAACACAATAATAGGTTTCATTTTGGGTCTACTATACAGCAGGCATATACTAAGTCTTTTACTACACATTTTACTATACATTATCAAAACCCAGAATCCAAGACTTACAAGGACTGCTTTACCCACCCCTGCCCTTCTCCCCACCTTTATTTCTTGCCACCTGTCCCCATCCTCCCACCACTGCCCTCTTTTTCCACACAATTCCAAGCCCCACCAGGGCAGAGAATGTGTTGGAATTGATCATTACTACTTCCTCATCACACAATCATAATGCATAATAGCAATTTGATCAGTATTTCATTCACTCATTCAGCAAATATTTACTCACTGTGTGCAAGGCACTATGACAAGTGTTAAAAACACATCAGTGACCAAAACAGACAAGATCCTCTACTCTCAAGAACCTTCGATATTCGTCAAATCAATGAATGAGCACACTGAATGGAGATGTTGGGTAAAGAAGCAGAAAGAAACAGAGAACACTTCAGGTGAGGGAAAGAAAAATAATGATGGCCTGGAAGGCAAATGAGAATCAGCAAGACCCTCTTCTGGTGACTCTGACATGAGTCCCTCCAGAGGCATGGCCCAATCTACATCTCCACAACCCACAGTAAAAAGAGCACCTCAGTCCCCTATGACCTAACTGGCCTGCAAGTGGGAACCAAGCAAGTGGGATGTGACATGATCCCCCACCCAACCTTTCAAGAGCACAGAAGAAAACCAAGAACCCCTGAGAACAGCACTCTGGAAAAGTCAAGTGCCATCTGCCTGCTGAATATACTTGACTTTTTGCTAAAATCAAGACAATTACAAGTTTGCTTCTGATCCTCTTAAGCATGGCTGATGGTCCTTGAACCAAATTAATGTAGAATGGGCCTGAGATGAGAAGGGATGAGCAAGGCTCCACTGAGTTCCCACAAGAATCTTCTCAAGAGGCAGCATCATAGCCCTCAGAGGCTGCACTGAACTGAGTAAAAGACCAACTTGTTTTGATGCTCCACTGGGTTCCCACAAGAATCTTACTTCTCAAGAGGCAGCATCATAGCCCTCAGAGGCTGCACTGAACTGAGTAAAAGACCAACTTGTTTTGATGGCTCACCTTTTTTTTTTTTTTTTAAGGAAACTGTAATTCATCATCATTCAGATATTTAAAACATTCATTTTTGAAGTAGTAGTAACCATTCATTTAAAGTACTCTTTGACTACTCACTTCCAACACCAGTCCCTTCCCCTCATTTCAGCAATAATTACTTTTATCTAGTCAGTGCATACCCCTTCCAGACTTTTTCTATGCATTTATATAAATTCTTATTTTTTTCTTCATTTTGTTTAATATAAATAATATCCTATTGTGCTGTTAGCTCTATAGTTTTCTTTTTCTCCACTTTATATTAAATCTTTCCATATTAATACACATAAGTCTATTCTTGTTAACTTAAGTATAGTAGTCCACATAATTTTCTTTTCTTTTTTTTTTTTTTTGAGAGGTTTTTGCTATAGGGCATGTGTGCTCGCCAGACAGACAGAGGACAGGGAGACCGAAAGGGAGAAATCCCCCCCCCCCCGGGGGGATGGCCACGCCGCAATCCCTTCTTCTCCGTACTCCTCTTGGGATCTTGGGCACGCACACACACGTGCCCGGCGTGAGTGGTCCACATAATTTTGTCATTATTTATTTAGCACCAAATTCTCAGTAATTCCACTATAAACAAACATATAATGTGTTTCCAGTTTTCACTATTCACTAATAAGACTGTGATGAACAGCTTGTTTGCACCTCCTACCCAAAGTACTAGTGAGTACTACTCACTAATAGATATCCAATAAGTGAACTTCTGGGGTCATAGGGCCCACACATTTACTTTAATATATATTACCAAACTCCCCTCTAAAGTGGGTGGATTTACTTTCCCATCACAGTGCATGAGCATGCTTATCCTTCCAGTCAGTGTTTATAGGGCCATCTTTTTTCCCCAAATATAATTGACCTTTTCCCCTAAATTCCACCAGGTTTAATATGTCTATCAAATACAAGTGCTTCACTGGGACAGCCCTGAATAAGGAGAACTGTAGCCACATCAATGAAATACCTGCAGAATGGTATAATTACTCTTCAGTGATAGGATTTATACCATGATCATAACCTGCCCAGAAAAGACACTCTGCAGAGGATAAAGAGCACTGGAGTAAGAGAAAATAAAACAATAACTGTAGCGGGGCAGTGGGGCAGTGAGGCAGTGGGGCAGTGAGGCTAGAGATTTTGTAGTAAAAGAGTTTTACAGAATGCAACAGAAGTTAGGCTTATTAGTGCTTGGACTAGAGTACCCAGGGTAAGATCTGAATCAGCCAGTTCATGCCTCATGGCAGGGAACTCTCTCTTTTTTTAAGTTTTCATTGTAGGGGGAGGTAATAAAAACTACACAAATGCTGTCCAGGTTTGGGTGTTATTTCTCAGGAATATAGGGTATCTATCAGCCACAGGTGATCCAAGGTGGGGAGGCTAAAACATCTGTTTTCTTGTGCTGTACGAGTTTATCTTGGAGGTTTATCCTGGGCCCTTTCATTAGTCCTTGGACTGCTTATTTCCTTGAGTGAGTCTCATCTTGGGCTTTCTTCATTAACCTGAGCAAGCTCACTTATTTCCTCATAAACTCTCCACAGTAACAACAACATAGGAACCAGTCTTTTTTTTTTTCTTTTTTTTTTTTTAGAGATTTTAGCCTTAGGGCTCATGTGCTTGCCAGAAAGAGACAGAGGCAGAGACAGTGAGAGGGAAAATGAGAAATCACCTCCCTGGATGATGGCCATACAACAATCCCTTCTCCTCCATTCTCTTCCCAGAATCTTGGGCACATAGACACATGCACTCAGCTTTTTAAAGCCACCAGGTCCAGGACTCAAGCTGCAGTCATCCATGTGGGAAACCAGTGACATAACTGCTATGCCATCTTTTAGTCCTGGGAACTAGTCTTAATGGATGGCATCGACACCTCCCTGGATATGCAACTGATGGAAACCTACTTCAAAGTGAGCTGAGAGCAGTGGTTCTCAGCATTGAGTACATATTGGAACCACCTGGGGAACTCAATAAAATAAGACTTCCAGGGGACCAGCAATTAGCGTAATGGCTATGTCGCTGGACTCCCACGTAGTCGACTGCGGTTCACATCTAGGACCTGGTGGCTTAAAACTCACGCTGGGCACGTGTGCGTGCGTGTCCGAGATCCCTAGAGGAGAATGGAGGAGAAGGGATTGCGGCGTGGCCACCCCTTCTAGGGGGGTGATTTCTCACTTTCTGTCTCTCTGGTGAGCACCCTATAGCAAAAACCTCTCAAAACACCCTATAGCAAAAGCCTCTCCAAAAAAATAAATAAATAAGACTTCCAGGATCCCACTCCCTGAGACTCAGATTTAATCAGTCTGGATGTGACCTGGGAGTAGGTATTTTTAAAACTCTCCCAGTGATTCCAAAGTGCAGTCAAGGTTAAGAACCCCTCTGCCTTAGGGCAGTTACTGATGTAAAATCTGATGATGCTTAGAAATTAAGAAGAGCCTTGAATTTATAGATGTTTCTTTTAACTTTCTATTATAAAAATTTTAAAAGAAAAGAAAGAAGAGCGTAAGTATGGAGACAACCTCAGAATTAAGAGCATACAAAATAAAGACAATGCAAGACACAGAGGAACAGCTGTAGAACTTGAATAAAACAGCATCAGACAAAGGTGAACCATGCCAGGCCAACTGTTTTCATTATTTCCTTAGTGAAAAGTAACTGTATGTTATAGTTTTCCAGACATAATTATATATGACAGTTTTGAGGCAGGAGTTAATATTTAACTTTAACAATTCTCAGTTAATTCTTTCTGCCTCATTGGAGATTAGAGTGCAAGGAAGCTGAGGCAACTGGAGTTTGCAAGTCAGGGAACAAGACAGGAGAAAATTACACAAAGAAAGCATTTCAAAAATCTACATAGGAACCTCTTAGAGTCTGTTCTAAACACTAATTTCACTTGTGTGGGGCTAGGTGTAGAGTGAAGGAAAGCTGTAAGTTTAACATCGCCCAGAGCTCATCCAAGGCTGAAGGACATTAGGACTCCAACCGGGTGGAGTACAGAGCTTTAGTTGAATGTCCAGGGCATCCGTGTATAGAACTCAGAAGGGTCATGCTCTAGTAATAGAAATAAACTAGCCTAGGAGAAAGGCTACTCTAAATACACCCAATAAAGCTTCACCAGTCTCAACACGATCAAGAAAATCCTCAAGGAACTTGAGTACAATAAGTTAACTGCCTACACAAAGTCAAACATCCCTTGAAGAAAAGAAAGCAAAATCTATCAACAATGTAGAATTCACGATGTTCAGCATTTAATTTAGAACTTACTACACATAGATATGCGATAAAGCAAATATAATAAAAATACAAATGATGAAATATAAGTGGTAGGTATGTGTTTTACATTTTCCTATAAAATGTTGGAGGAAAATTTCTAGACAGATAAAGAAACAGAAAAATATGAGCAAAATAACTACAATAAAAATCACTCAATGGCTCAGACAGTCGAGCACAGCTGTGTGATCTGGAGCCACATTAGAAGGCACTGGGTTCAGTTCCCAGGTCAGCCCTCAGGAATAACTGCAATCCTAACTGGCTGATGCTGGAGGAGAGATTTTTGCCATGCAAGACTCTCCTTTGGAGGTCTTTGACTCTCTTTTGTGAAATAAAAAAAAACAGGTAAATATCTATCTCATAAAATAACTCAATAAAAATAGACTCAGAAAATGCATGTGTTTGTATTTGCAAAGGTTCATATTCGATGTTAACCAGAACTTTTTAAAGTAAAAATTATTTTTAAGTAATAGTTTACAATCAAAAAATTATAAATACACTAGCATTCCCAATTGGGGAGGCCCAAAAGACAAAAATAATTTGTGAAAAAGAAATAAATGAGGGAACCAGCAGTTAGCGTAATGGCTATGTCGCTGGACTCCCACGTAGTCGACTGCGGTTCACGTCCTGGACCCGGTGGCTTAAAACTCACGCCAGGCACGTGTGCGTGCGTGCCCAAGATCCCGAGAGGAGAATGGAGGAGAAGGAATTGTGGCGTGACCGCGCCAGCGCCCTATAGCAAAAATCTCTCAAAAAAAAAAAAAAAAGAAAGAAATGAAAGTGATGAACACATGGGGAAAAATAATCAACTACATAAAACAAATTAATGCAAAACACATTAAAATAAATAAGTAAAATAGTATCTGATAATCTCAAATTAGCAAAGATCTTCTCCTTTTTTTTTAATAGAAGGTTTCATCATGTCACAATTCTGCTGCCTCAACCCTCAACCTCCCAGATTGTAGGTGTGCATCATCATGACTGTCTCTTTTTTTAGATAGACTCTTTTAGATATTCCTTTCAAGTCACTGGAATAACAGATGCGTACCACCGTACCCCGCCATAAAGTTGGACGAGGAAGTGAACCCAGTCATCCTATGTGGTTCCAGTAAGGAAAACAGCAGGTGTGACAACCACTGAGCCTAGGAAAGATTTTTTTTAAATCTGTGTTCAGGGATGATGCTCATGCAGGAAGATATATTCATTTACTACCAGTGGGAAGGTGAATTTGGAGTTCATGTTTTCTGAAAAGTAGAACTTAGAGGGTTAGATAACTTGCCAAAATAACACAATAGTGTTGACTGACTGCCTATATTTCATGTTCAAAGTCACAAAGGCTGAGGCAGAATGGAACCTGATCTGCCTCATTCTTTTTAACTTTCTATTCATGGAGGTAACATGGATCACTCTCATAGATAAGAGTAGATGGCACAAATACCCTGCTGGGAAGATTTATTTTCAATGTTGTAAAGATATATGGTGATTGAATGGGAAAAAATAAAAATTAAAAAATTCAAAGAAAGAAAAAATGAAGAATGGAAGCCATAGTCATAAACCAGGGAATATCACTGAGAAGGGATGGTGTATACCCAACTAGTGGCCTAACTCCTAGTTAGGAGTTTGAGAAGCCATGTCTGAATGGAAGCCAGGTCTGTGTATACAGGAAGCCCTGAAGCAGCACATCACTCTTAGGTAGCTGAGGCCCTGGACACCACCGAGTCATTCCCTCCTGCACCCCTCCCATCAAACCTGGAAGGGCAATCCCAGTGACAGTACAGGATATAAGCACACCTAAGAAACTCCCTGGGAACCCCCAAACATAAGATAACCAGCATCTCTGCAAGAAACCACATTTGGTAGTCTTTAGTATTCCAAACTCAACAACTGAAACAGAGAAGTTAAATAGTTTGCCCAAAGTTACACAGCTAAAGGAAGTAAGGGAAACAGAGCCTGTTAGGATCCAAAGCTCAAGGCTTTTCCACCACTCTAGGGTTTTCCAAACTTTATCCATTTACAAATCACTTTCCAAATTTTGTCCATGTCATTGCAAATTCTCTACTATTATTTACCTAAAAAAAAAATTTTTAATTTACTTTAAATCAAACCACTTTTTTAAAACCTGGCTTACTTAAATTGTTAGATTTTATGGGAAAAAAATGAAAAAAGTCTTATGTTTCTGAAGCATGAAGTCATAGTTCAGTGCTTTTTTAATTAACATTAAAATACACAACTATGGAAACTTGTACAGCTATTCATCTGTCCTAAAAGTCACCTGCAAACAACCAGCATTCATTGGTGACATTCGTGGGAGCTTGGGTTCCCTCTACTTCTAAACCAACCTGTGATAAGATTGTGCTATTATTTGTTCAAATATATAATGGACGGTGTCTACTTTTTGTTTAGGAGAACCTGGAGTGAGGTTCAAACAATTTATTCATTATCATCTTCAAAAGAAAAGGGTTTACTCCTGGGTGGAACTACAAATATACTCACAGCCACCACTTGAAAGAATGTTCTGTTTGGACCAGGGCCTGTAATTTTCTTCTATGCTATATGCTGTGTTTGTGAGGACTCCCCTTGACTTTTTTTTTTCCCCCAAGAGATTTTTACTACAGGGCTCATGTACTCACTGGAGAAACAAAGAGAGACAGAGAACAGAAAGCAAAAACTCACCCTCCAGCAGAGATGGCCACGCCACAATTCCTCCACCTCCATTCGCCTCTTGGGATTTGGGGTACACACGTGCACACACGTGGGCATGCATTTCAAGTCACCAGGTCTGAGACTCAAATCACCTTCAGCCATATGGTAATCTGGTGCCTTAACCACCATATCATCAAGTACCTCATTCCCCACCTCTCTTTTCAGAGTAAGATTGTCCTCCATCTGGTTGTGAAGCCTAATTACCTAGAATGGCTTCCTGCACCCTGCTGGTCTCTCGAATATCCCTTCAGTGGCTGTCTTTTCTCTTCCAACTTGGAAACTGAACAGCTGGAAAAAAAGTGTTTCTCTCTCTTCTGCTCTCCCTCTCCTTCCTTCTCACTCATTCTCTTTCTCTCTCTCTCTCTCCTCTTTCTCTCTCACCAATTTTCTAGATTAGGGCACCTGGGAGATGGTTCCTAACAACTCAGGGCTTTCTACATAATTCATTCCTTTAACTCTCACCTCTCTATTAATAGCCAATCCTCCTAACCTCTGAAAGGAGATTCTTTTCCATCTGTCAGGATTGCAATTTTGAACATCCAGAAGACTAAGATCTCAAAGGAGCATTACT
>NW_006208406.1:721022-742721 GCF_000334495.1 Tupaia belangeri chinensis
CCCTACATTTTCCCCCTTTCCCTTCTGAACACAGGGATTCCTCATTCTTCAGACTACGAGTGCCAGATAAATCCCTCCCTACATGAACTCTCACCTCTCACTCTGAAAATTCAGGATCCAAACAGTGCAGAGAAGTTGCTAGCTTTTACTGTCTGAATTCCTAATCCAAATTTCTCACCATCTAAACTTAAGAACTGAAGAGATTTGGATAGCAAGTAACACTGTTGTACACTAGTTCTGTCTGTAAGGACGATGTCTATCAACTTTATTCCACAGTGGCTTCCTCACAGCTGTACAGTAGGGACCAAATTCTCATGGGGCATTTCCCAGTGATAATTCTGGGCAATGCCAGCACCCTATGAGGAACACATTATGGTCAGATAAGCTTAGAAATACTGTGGTTGCCACCCTTCTAACAGATTCATGAGGCACATTGACAAAGCTGAGTTTAACAAATTCAATAGACGTCTTTGTTGCAAGACTTTTCAGAGTTGAATATATTTGGATTGTTTTGGGGTTTTTTGTTGTTGTTTTTTTTGTTGGTTTTTTTTTTTTTTTTTGAGAGGTTTTTGCTATAGGGTGCGTGCGCTCACCAGAAAGACAGAGAGAGACTGAGAGACAGAAAGCAAGAAATCACCCCCTCCCCCCAAGGGGAATGGCCACGCTACAATCCTTTCTCCTCTATTCTCCTCTCAGGATCCTGAGCACACACGTGAGTTTAAGCCACTGGATCTAGGATTCAAACCGCGGTCGACTACCTGGGAGTCCAGTAACCTAGCCATTACGCCAACAGCTGGTCCCCAGAGCTAAATATATTTTACCATACGTCCTTTGTTCACATATCTATGACCTTCCTGTGAAATTTGTATCCTTCAAAGTACACTCTTGGAAATGCAGATTTGGGGCACAAATGCACTTTTCTCATGCTTTTTACCAGGACTTTGTCCTAAGACACCACTAACTAGTAAGTACCTTCGTGGAAACTGAAAACAAATTTGCACACACACCTACAAACACACAGACACACACACCCGGACGTATTTTGCCTCCAATTTCTTGGAAAATTGTTTATAATGTAGATTTTATTAAAGCAAGGCACCTTTCAGAAATGAGATGGTACTTTATTGCCATCTAGTGGAAATTTTTGAAACATACCAACCTGCAGCCCACAACATGAATGGAGCCCTACCCAGAAATCACATTCCAGCCTCCCTCTTCCCTATTAACTGGGTCTGTAAAGGCGCCTAAGTGTCTGCATTCTCAATAAACTCTCTGGGTGATTTTACGATCTAGCTCTAATTCAAAAGAAAATATATTTGTGACATTTTGTACACAACCAAGATGTGCAGGAAACAAGTATAGAGCCATCCCTTAGGCTTTTAGGCATATAAAACATGGCAGTAATTGAGTGAATTTCCAGAGTCTTATCCTGGAAAGAAAAAAAAAATCTTTAAAACAAAAGAAAAAATTTTTAAGGTTTGAACAAACATAGAATTTTTAGGTAAGAGGAGAGTAAAGACTTTTGAATACCGTTACTAAACTCTGAGATGAAAGGAAAGAAGCCAGGATCACATTCCTATCTCATTCTACTGAAGACAGAGTCACAGGGGAAACCATGATTCTAGATTTATGTGGGCCCATCCCTACTTAGTAATATGACCTACTGCACCTAATAAAATGGTCCAGCGGAGAGGTCTTAGTTCTGAGTCTACGAGTTGGGGTAAAGGACATGGTCTCTTTCACTGTCTTTTTCTGTAAAATAAAATCATTGGTTCCCTGGATAGTTGCCTATTCACCTAAAAGAAGTACTTTGAAAGTAAATATATTAGTCAAGGTAAAAGTACATTATAAACTCTAAAATAACATATATGAGTTGACTCTAATTGGTCAAAATTGTAAATAAGTCCAGGCAGATTGAAGATGACAAGGTCACCTTGAGATATGACCCTGTAAAATCCTTTTCTTGTCAGCAAGTTGATTTAGTGAGCTTTGTTTCCTGAGATTCTGTGGAGAGAAAAATCCTTTTTATTGTACTGCCAGAGTCATCTGTCTAAAACATAAATTTCACCAGGTTACTCTAGTTCCATCTCACCTGTCAGGTCTCGGATCAAATGCCAGCTCCAGAGAGAGGCCTTCCCTGACCCTCCTGCATCTTTAGCTACAGACTTCTCCCAATCTCTAATAACCATTTACAATTTTCTCCAGGACACTCACCACTACATCAAAGTGCTTAATTCATTTCTTGTTATTCTGTCTTCTCAAGAATATGAAATATCTCTGAAGGATGGTTAATATATATTTATCTTATTAACTACTTTTTCTAACAAGGTCTAGATCAATGCCATGCAAAGTATTTCCTAGGCACTCAAAATGCTTGGTTGAATGAAGTATTTGTCCTCTTGCAGGAGACGCCTTTCAGGTCAGTGTCTCCTTTCTATGAAAATCCACCTCCTTTTACCCACAGACCTGGGTCCCTAGAAGCATGTATGAATGGTATGATTCTTCCCCACCAGTCCCAAAAGCTGACTGAACCAGGAGCAGGCACCAACCCAAGTTGGACCAATCCAATAGTCTGTCGGAATTTGAAGAAGTGCTGAGCTCCGGTCAACATGGTCTATGGCATGAATAGAGAGGAGATGCATCAGGAATTATGAAGAGATCATGTTCATCCATGTGCCATCCACAACAGAGAAAGCTAGTTTGGGATAGAGACAGAGAGAGAAAGGAGACAGAAAACTATAAGGGCTTAAGAGAGAGTTGTTCTACAAGCCAGACTATGAAAGATAGGCACTGGGGACTTACACCATAATGGTTACATCACTAGACTCCCACATAGTTGACCGCAGTTCAAGTCCCAGACCCAGCAGCTTAAAACTCACACCAGGCACATGTGCATATATGCCCAAGATCTCAAGAGGAGAATGGAGGAGAAGGGACTGTGGCATGGCCATCCCCTCTGGGGGGTGATTTCTCGCTTTCTGTCTCTCTGACTCTGTCTGTCTTTCTGGCGAGTGCACACACCCTATAGCAAAAACCTCTCAAAAAAAAAAAAAAGATAGGCACCATATGTCCCCTGTTAATACATACCAAATGCCTGTACTCTACGGCAGAAACTGGAAGACTGGAAGGTATAATAGCAGAGAGGGCAACTGCAGATATCAGAGATGGTATGGGGGTGGGGGTGGTAATGGGATGGAAGGGAGGGTATCAGGGAAAAACAAAAGAGAAGCATTTAACAGACACAAAAATGAAAAGTTCTCTGTTGATGATAATGTATATGGTAATATTGTTAACTTGATTAACATGCCCTCTATTCATGCTGGCAAAAATCATTTATTTTCTAGGTAATAAGTAAGAGTGAATTGTTCTGATTTTCAAGGTCCTGACTCCACATTCTCATGAGACCTTGCTGCTCATGGAGTCCATGAAAGCCACAAGTTCATGGATTCTTTCCAATAAATTCCCTTTTTTTGCTTAGACCAAAATTAAACTGGAGCTCTGTTACTTAAAGACTCTCAGACTAAGATATACCTTCCACTAAGTAAGCAGCCTCAGGCGCACAGGGCCTGTGTTTCATTCACCCCTAAATCCTCAGAGCCCAGCATAATGATGTGAAGTAGATACTCAGCAACCTTCTTTGAATTCATGGACTTTATCTCTTCAATGCACAAAAATCTGGTTTTTTCTTTTTCACATACAGTGTTCCAAAATATTCCCATATATCTGTGCTGGTCAGAGGTCACAAACTAGTGACTCAAGTGTTGACTCAACCTACAAATTTGTTTTGTTTGTTAAAGTCTGTCTTGACCTCCACAGTTATGGAAGAAAGGAAGGAAGGCAAACAGAAAAAAAGCAAGGAAAGAAAGAAGAGAGGAAAGGAGAAAAGGAGTCAGCATTTAAATATAGATTTCACAGAGGCCAGCAGGTAGCATTGTGGTTAAGGTGCTGGACTCCTACCCAGACAATTGTGGTTTGAATTCCTGACCCAGCAGCTTGCAATCATGCTGAGTGCATGTGCATGTGTGCCCAAAACCCTTAAAGGAAAATTGAAGAGAAGGGATTGCAATGTGGCCATCCCCCAGGTGGTGATTTCTCGTTTTCCCTCTCTCTTTTTCTGTCTCTCCTCAGTGAGCACATGCACCCTGTGGCAAAAACCTAAAAAAAAATAAAGAAATAAAATAAAGAAAATAATAAATAAAAATAGATTTTATATAACAATCAAAATCCAGCTTCTCTTTAAAAAAAAAAAAAAAAAAAAAAAAAGATAGCCTATACTCAGGAAGAAGTAATTTGTTTTCTTATTTGGGGAAGTCAACACAAATCTGAAATTTAAATGTCCCAAAGGGTAATGAGTACAACCAAAAAGCTTTCTCTCTCTGTTTTGTCTGCCCCCTCTACCCCACATATCCTGTTCCAACAAGAAAAATCTGCACCCTCCCAGAGACAGACATGGCAGGGCTGTAAAACAGAGGCTCAGCTATGAGCTATGCCAACATTTTCATAAGAAATGTCTCTAAGTTTCAACAGTTGCAGCCACAGTTTCTGCCAATGGAAGTCACCCTTGAAGCTAATCTGCATAAGACTTTTGGCCTTGATCATGCAAGAAACCTGCTAAGACAAATGACAGTGTCAAAAGCAAGCTCATTAAATGTTTGCACTGCTTTATGGCACAACCTTCATTCTCTCAGACACTAGTGCCTCTCAGAGATCTTGATTTTCTGCGGCAGGCACACTAAAAAGGGTGCTGGCTCACCAAAGGCAATGGTAACATTAGCCCATCACCAGTGCACATTTCCTGACTTCTGTCTTGGGCCGGATTCCCCCAGCTGCAAGTCCTGAAAGAGAATATTGAGGGTGAGAATCACCTGGGAGGTCATCTCAACAGCTGAGTGTAGGGGAGCATAGAAGTAAGACAGAGAAGGGAGAGCAGACAGAGCTAAGGATCATGCAGGTGACCCCTGTGGGCCACTAGGGCTCAACCTCCTGGAAAATTCTGGGAGACTATGTAGAAAGTACCTCAGAGTCATCTTCTCTATCTCCCAGAGGTGATGAAGCTGGAGTATTTATCTTCCAGATTCCACCCATCCTCCCAGGGCCATTCACTCCCAGCACTTATGTCTGTCCCACGCATGTAAGACCCCAGCAGAGTACTGGTGGCACTGGCAGAAAAACACTCCCTACGACCTCAAATGCTCCATCCCTGCACCCCTTCCCTGGTTATCAGTTATGACATCTACCATGAAGGAGGTAGTCATGGCAGGACAGATGTGTCAAGTATACAGCACATTATAGAAATTAAGCATATGGGACCAGCAGATAGCACCAGCAGTTGGTGTAGTGGCTACGTCTCTGGACTCCCATGTAGTCAAGTACAGTTCGAGTCCCAGACCCAATGACTTAAACTCATGCCAGGCATGTGTGCGAACAAGCCCAAGATCCTGAAAGGAGAATGGAGGAGAAGGGATTGTGGCGTGGCCATCACCCTGGAGGGTGATTTCTCGCTTTCTATCTCTCTGTCTCTCTCTGTCTTTCTGTCTCTCTCTGTCTTTCTGGTAAGCACATGCACCCTATAGCAAAAACCTCTCCAAAAAAAAAAAAAAAGGAAAAGAAATTAACCATAAGTAGACAGCATGTTTTCTTGGTGCATTTTCTTTATTCTAATCAAAATGATTCCAACTCTCTCTCTCAGTATTTTAAAAATGACCAGAGAAAAGCCTAACTCAGAGAGCTTCCCTCTCTCCATCTCCTTGGCCCAAAAGAGGATCAGCCTGGACTTTCCTCAAGGAGACACGTTAAAAAAAAACAGAGAAGTGGACCTTTGATTTTGAGCCAGCTGTTCGCATCTTTGCTAGAGTCCACTTGGGACTTAACATGTTGAAATACTGCAGTTTCCAAAGCAAACAGCTTTTTTCCCTGGCAGGCCCTTCTAGTTTACCCATCCACAGTGTGCTTTCTTTGTCACGGGAAGGCCGAGCCTTATGGTGAGGTTAATTTTGATCATTTATCATTGAAACATTCTTCATTCATGTGCTAATTTTTACATCTCACTGTCACTTCAAAGAAGTTCACCAGATGTTCTGGATGAGTATTTGATATGTTCTTTATAGAGATGCTCAGCTCTCTTAGTCGCTGGAGGGTCTTCCTTTACATCAAAATTCTGGCCCACACACAGTTCTCCACCTCTTCACAGCCACAGACATCTCATCAGGGCTTTAGTCACTCAGCTCTATTAGAGTGAAAAGACAGTCCTGGGGCAGCCACAAAAAGGGCACTTGATTACAGAGTGCAGCGAGCAAATTCCAATTCCAAATCTCCAGCATTTGACTCCATTTGGCAGCCATGCTAAGCACCTGCTTGTGCCCAGTGCTGAATGATGTGCTGGGGATAGAAGGTCAGGAAAACCTGTCTCTGTTGGCAAGAAACTCCAGTCAGGTGGGAAAGATGGGAAAGTAAAGGAATGATCGCCGTGCAGTACGATGTATGTGAATAACAGCTCTCTCTAGGAAGAATCAATAGGACATGGTTACCAATTACAAGTGAAGGCTGAGGGAGGACTTCCCCCACCCTACCCTGCACCAGACCTCTGGCTTGGATAAAGAGGAAGGTAATAGAACAAAAACAGAAATAGAGAAGAAAGGGCATAGAACCTGTTGGGTGGGATAGTATGAGAGGGTAGCAAGGGAAAGGGCAGTCAAATAAAAAAAAAAAGAGTAGTCCAATACACCTATTTATTCTTTCATTCAGCTGATGGTCTTCATGCTACACTCTGCTGAAAACACAATAGGAAGCCACACGAAGTGGTTGTCTTCATAGAACTGACTTTCTTTTGAAGAAGTCAGAAAATAAACAAGGACACTAATAAATTAACAACATATTTTCATAGAGTGTTAGATACCTGGTTTTGTTGCCTTTGTGACAATGAACAAAGAGTAATGAGAGTTAGGAAATCTATAGACACAGTGGTACGTGGTAGGGCTTCTCAATCCTGGCTTTATATTAAATTACTTGGAAAGAATTTTTTTTAAATACATCATGCATGCCAGCAGGTGGTATGGTGGTTAAGGTGATTGGATTCAACATAATCAACTTTGCAGGTTGAGTCCCAGACCTGAAAAAAATAAACACTATTCCCAATAGGGCATGTGTGCCCAAAATCCCAAAAGAAGGTAGAAATAGAGAGAAAGGGATTGTGGCATAACTATTTTCCTTGGGGGCAAGGGGGGTGTTTTCTCATCCTCCCCTTTCCATCATACACCCTCTGACAAATTAAACATGTGTATATATAAACATACACACACTCACACATATATAATGATGTATTAGATACAACACCCAAAACTCAGTGATAAAAGAAATACTTAGGGCTAGGTAGTGGCAACTGACCCACATGGAAAAACATTCTGGGACCTCCCTGAGTGCACAGCTACGCATGTGTGTATCTGTGATCTGGGCCAGCTGAGACTGGGCGGTAGATCAAAGCATGAAGACTCTGTTGAGGAAATCTCTCGCTCAATCTCAGAAGAAATAAATAAATAAACTTAAAATACAAAAAAAAATCCTTTATAAATTGCATTCATCAAAATTATAACTTTGAGGGTGCTGGCAAATGGCATAATGGTTATGGCAGCTGGATCCCACATGGCTGACTGCATGGTTTAAGTCCTAGACCCAGCAGCTTAAAAACTATGGTGGATGTGGGTGAGTGTGTGCCCAAAATCCCAAGAGAATGGAAGAGAAAAGATTGCAGCATAGCCATCCCTCCCATTCCTTCCGGGGGTGGGAGGGGCTTTCTCACTTTCTCTCTCTCCCCAAGCACACAAGACCTATAGAAAAAACTAAAAAAGAGAAATAAAATAATTTAAGGGGGACTAGAAGATGGTATAATGGTTATGTTGCTGGACTCACACAGAGTCACCCCAGACCCAGTGGTTTTTAACTCACACTGGGTGTGTGTGCATATGTGCCCAAAATCCTGAGAGGAAAATGGAGAAGAGATTGCAGTGTGGCCAACACCCACCGAGGGTGGGGGGATGATTTCTCATTTTCTGTCTCTCTCTCTGGCAAGCATAAGTACCCTATAGCAAAAATCACTCTCAAAAAATATTTTTAAATATATTATTTAAAAATTTTGTACCTCAAAATTCACTATTAAGAAAGTGAGAAGATGGCTTTCCATGCTACACACCCAAGGGTCCGTATGGCATTGTTCTGAGTTCCCATCGGAACTTAAAGGGAAACGTTCACGATGTCCAGCACCCTCGTTGTCCTGCAGATGAAGGAGAAGGATGTCCTCAAATTCCTTGCTGCAGGAACCCACTTAGGTGGCACCAACCTTGACTTCCAAATGGAGCAGTACATCTACGAAAGGAAAAGTGATGGCATCTACATCATAAATCTGAAGAGAACCTGAGAGAAGCTTTAGCTTGCAGCCCGTGCCCTTGTTGCCATTGAAAACTCTGCCAACGTCAGTGTCATATCTTCCAGGAATATTTGACAGAGGACTGTGCTGGAGTTTGCTGCTGCCACTGGAGCCACTCCTATTGCTGGTCGCTTCACTCCTGGAACCTTCACTAACCAGATCCAGGCAGCCTTCTGGGAGCTGCGTCTTCTGGTGGTCACTGATCCCAGAGCCAACCACCAGCCTTTCACAGAGGCGTCTTGTGTTAACCTACCTACTATTGCCCTGTGCAACACAGATTCTCCTCTGCGCTATGTGGACATTGCCATCCCATGTAACAGTAAGGGAGCTTATTCGGTAGGTCTGATGTGGTGGATGCTGACCAGGGAAGTGCTTCGCATGTGTGGTACCATCTTCTGTGAACACCCGTGGGAGGTCATGCCTGATCTCTACTTCTACAGAGATCCTGAAGAGATTGAAAAGGAGGAGCAGTCTGCGACCAAGGAAGAATTTCAGGGTGAATGGACTGCTCCAGCTCCCAAGTTTATTGCTACTCAGCCTGAGGTCGCAGACTGGTCTGAAAGCATGCAAGTGCCCTCTGTGCCCATCCAGCAGTTCCCTACTGAAAACTGGAGTGCTCAGCCTGCCACTGAAGACTGGTCTGCAGCCCTCACTGCTCAGGCCACTGAATGGATGGGAACAACCACTCAGTGGTCTTAAGTCTGCTCTTCACAGACTCTTATACAAAGTGGAAATAAGGTTGATAAGGAAAATAAACAACAGCTTATAAAAAAAAAAGAAATTGAGAAGATGACGCACAGAATGGGAGAAAAATCTTTGCAAGTAATGTATCTGATAAAGGATTTATATCCAGAATATGTAAAGAACTCAATTAAAAATAATAAGACAACTCCATTTTAAATGAGCAAAGTATCAGAACAGACATGTCTTTACAGAAGGCACAAAAATACATGAAAATATGCTCAACATCATCATTCATTAAGGAAATGTAAGCTACCACTTTTACTCTCAGAGAGATACCACTTCATACTCTCAGAATACCTATAATCAAAAAGACCTACAACAAGAGGCCAGAGAGTGGTACAGCAAAACACTATTTTATATGAAGGTTTCCAGTTCAAGTCCACAGACATCTTTGAGAATTCTGGGCACACATGTGCTCATGATCCTGAGCTGACTGAACGGTTGAGGGTTAATTGCAGCATCAAGATCTTTTGGGGAGTGTTGTCTCTCTGTCTGTTTCTCTCTTTCTCACTCTTTCTGTTTCTGTGTGTGTGTTTCGTTTTTTTTTGTTTGTTTGTTTGTTTTGAAAGGTTTTTCCTAGGGCACGTGCACTCACTAGTCAGACAGAGAGAGATGGAGAGAGAGAAAGCGAGAAATCACCCCCCAGGGGGGATGGCCACACCACAATCCCTTCTCCTCCATTCTCCTCTAGGGATCTTGGGTGCACACGCACACGCGCCTGGCGTGAGTTTAAGCCACTAGGTCCGGGACACAAACTGCGGTCAACTACATGGGAGTCCAGCGACATAGCCATTACACTAACTGCTGGTCCCGTGTGTGTGTCTTTCTATGTTCTCTGTATCTCTCACTCATGGAAGAAGGAAATAAATAAACTGAAGAAAAAAAGATAGACAATAACAAGTGTTGGCAAGAATGCACAGACATCAAACCCTTATACATTACGAGTTGGATTGTAAAGTGGTGAAGCAACTTTGGAAAACAATTTGCAAGTTTCTCAAAATGCTAAACAAAGAGTTATCATATGACTCAGAAATTCCACTCCTAGAATCTACCTACCTAAAAGAAATGAAATCATCTGTCTATATGAAGACTCGCCCATAAATGTTCATAGCTGCATTATTCGTAATAGCCACAAAGTGAAAAGAACCTAAATATCTTTTGATTGATGAACAGATAAACAAAATGTGATCTATCCACATACTAGAATACTATTCAGCAATAAAAAGGAATGAAGTGTTGATTCATATAATAACATGGATGAACCCAGAAAGTGTTATGGTAATTGAAATAAGCCAATGACAAAGAACTAAATATTGCATAATTACATTGATATAAAATGTCAAAAATTGGCAAAAATATAAAAAGAGAAAGTACATTTATGTTTTCCTAGGCTTCGGGGGAGAGACAGGTATGGGGATTTAATAGTTAAGAGATTTCATTTTGAGATGATGAAATGTTCTTAGGTTATGGTGATATGTATACAACTCTATAAAAATACTAAAATTCATTGAATAGTAAGTATGCTTTAAATGGGTAAATTATATGGAATGTAAATTATATTTCAATAAAGCTGTTCAAGAATTAAAAAATAAAATGTATATAATTTAGAAGTATATGTATGTACATATCAATGCCTCACCCAATGGTTCCCAAACTTGGTTGCACATTATAATCACCTGGGATTGCCCAAGTCACATCCCACAGAGATTAAATAAAAATGTTGGAGGAAAGGGTGAGGCATATTGAAAGTCCCTAGTTACTTCCAGTGTGCAGCAAAATTTGAGAACAAGTGGCCCACAATCACTCCCACAAAGATTGGCTTAACTAATTAGAGAAAAGTGTAAAGATTAGTCAGTTTTAAGATTCTCCAAGTAATTCTGATGGGCAGAATCTGACAATCCTTGATGAGGAGGGATGTTGAAACTGATGTCTGCACATTCATTCCAATGCTCCCTAACAGAGTAGCATCAATGGGTGGGAAACTACATTCAGCTTAAAGAATGAGCCTCATTGTTTTAAAGGTCACCTCATTTCCTGGACAGGAATTAGCTCAGGAGTGGGTAAGTGACTTACTAGTGGAATATTGTCAATGACTTTAAGGAAAGTTTTTCTTGCTCTTTAGAGAGAACAAGAAGCCAGATTTTCTCTCTTGTCACTGTGACTGCAGGAGCCTGTAGTACAGGTGGCCCTGATAAGTGAAAAATGTTGGGAAAAAGCCAATATCCTGGATGCAGAGAGGGAGAAAACAGGGGTCCTGAATGCCAAGATCAAACTGCTTAGTCAACCTTGCTGGAATCCTACTACCTCTAGGCTGCCTCATATGTGAGCCAAAGATTCTCTCTCACTTTATTTAAACCAGTACAAACCAAGTTTTCCATTGCTGCCCTAAACCGACAAAGGTGGTAGTAGAGGGTGTCTATGAGGGGGACCAGCAGTTGGCGTAATGGCTATGTCGCTGGATTTGCATGTAGTTGACCACGGTTCGAGTCCCAGACCCTGTGGCTTAAATTCACGCAGAGTATGTGTGCGTGAGTGCCCAAGATCCCAAGAGGAGAATGGAGGAGAAGGGATTGTCGCATGGCCATTTCTGTCTTTCTGGCGAGCGCACATGCCCTATAGCAAAAACCTCTCCCCCCAAAAAAAGGAAGAAAAAGAAGGTGTCTATGAGGAAGTTAAGCAAAGGATGAGACCAAGGGAGCAAATGATCCAACTCTGAAAAACTGATAGAAGAGATTTGGCCA
Source organism: Tupaia belangeri chinensis (assembly GCF_000334495.1). Classification (NCBI taxonomy): domain Eukaryota; kingdom Metazoa; phylum Chordata; class Mammalia; order Scandentia; family Tupaiidae; genus Tupaia; species Tupaia belangeri. The sequence continues at coordinate 732,927 of NW_006208406.1, forward strand.
TGGGACTAGAATATACAAATATCTGAAACAAGAATCTTCTTGGCGCATACATATACAGGAATAAATGTCATAGTGAGCAATTCCACCAAGAGTCATTCCTTGTGATACAAATGACCTCACTGGAAGAAAGAGCAATGTTCCTACATATCTAAGACTCTCAAGCTGGGCTGACATTTGATCCTCAGTGTAGCCTAGCATATCATGCTCTAATTATTAAATCAAGAATAGGCAAATAGGGGTGGGTGTGTGTATGTGTGTGTATGAGTGAGAGATAGGAGAGAGAGAGAGAGAAAGCAGCTGGTGTGTGTGTGAGTGAGAAAAAGATAGAGAGAGGGAGAGAAATAAAACAGCTGGTCATTACGTTGAACCAAAAATGGCAAGAAAGAGTTCAGAATTCTTGTAGAACCTATCCTTTATAGAACATTAAAATTGTAAGACTATTCTCTGAGAGCATTCATAAGCTGCAAACGCAAAGCTCATGCCTGCATTCCCAAGTACTTTCCCTTCATCTCAAAAGCATCAAGAAGAGAGAGAGTATGGTCTTTAATAAAAAATAAAAAAAAAAAATTAAAAGGTCATTTCTCAAAATAGCCTTGAATATTTCATAGCTTTAAAGTTAGGGAGCAGCCTCAAAGGAAAGCTTAGCACCATCTGCCTCTTGTCTTAGCTTTCAACTTTGGTTTCTCTGGGGGCAGACTTTATTAATAAACAGCAAAGAGGCTGGGTTATTGAGCAGTTTAGAAACTCTTGCATCTTTGAGGAGGTTGCATGTGCTCACATCACTCTGGAATACAAGGCAGAGAGGCACTTCTAGGGGAGTCCCCAGGGTGCTGAAGCAAGAAAAGCAACAAGTAAAGAGAGTCAGGACTCCTGAGCCCTGTGTGTCCCTGCTACTAAAATGGGGTCTGAAGCAAGTCTTTGAAGCTCTCTGAATCAGTTTCCTTGCTGGTAGAGGTGAGATAAAGATGCCCCTCTCTTCTTTCCCAGGGGAATAAAGGAACTCAAGATAAGGAGGGGCTTTATAATACACAGAGACCTGCACCAGTGGAAATAGCTGTGTTTAGAATAGGGCAGAGACCAGAAGGAAGAGCACCTGTTCTGAGGTAGCGGCTTCTTTCTGAATACAATTAAGAGACTCAGTAACAGACACAGTCTGTCCATCTTCTTTGTGGAAATCCTCCAACATCAGTGAGATGATTTCTACAAGTCATAATTGAGATAATAGCTAAAAGTCTCAGTGTTGGTCAAAGCTTATTGGCAGTGTTAATTGTTTTAACCTGCGTCAAAGGACGTCTCCTCATTTTATAAAACAATGCTTTTGTCCTAGTGACTGGCAGTGCTGTGTCCTGGTAAATGCTATGGTAAAGCCAGCAGGGCCCTTTGGGTCATTACCATAACAAACAATTGCAAGTTTCTGTAAATGCTCCCTTGTAACTTCTGCTGAAAATAAAATAGTATTTTAATAACCTCCACAGCCCACCATTGACTCCTCTCTTTAGAATATTCGCTGAAGGCCCCAGCAAGTATGTAAATTGCCTCTAATATGCTCTCATTCTGCTCATTCTGCTGGGGCAGAGCTGGGGATGGCGGCATACTCTACTCGGGCAGTCCCTGGAAGTGCAGTGCGGATCAGAAAGCAAGCTTCTTGACTGACATTATCTCCTCCTGGGCAGAAACCAATTTCAGCAAGAACTTTGTAATTTGGAACTCAAGGATATAAGATGCATTCAGGGAATCATTTTCTCTCTACAAATTACAGGTTTGTCATTTAAGAGGTTTAATATCACTGAAAGGGCCTGCTTCTGCCTTTTTTTTTTTCCCCTTTCTGAAAACTGCCATATTGATGCTCTCAGAACAGAGGCTTAGAAATGAGAATAATGGCCTCTACTTCAGACAAACAAATCCATTGTTCCCTACTAGAGGGAAAAAAATAATGCCAGACAACAAATATGTATTTATTCAGCAAGCTCTTGAAGTACTTAGGCAGCATGGCAGACCTAAATGTTTGGCACATAGAAGCTGTTCAATAAATATATGAAGGAAGGAAAAAAGAAAGAGAAGCAGGGAAAAAGGAAGAAAGCAGAGGAGAGAAGAAGGGAGGGACAGGCAATTTCTATGGTAGAAATTTCAAGATATAGTAGATACCAACACATTTTACAACACAAATGTTTAGTCAAAATTTCCCTTAATGCCTTGGGGATGTTAAAATTCACAGGAGGCCATTTATATGGACTGAGCTCCTATACTAGACCCAACAGACCAAACTAAAATAGAAACTTTTGCCTGAAGACAAAACTTCTAGGAAATCAGGAGAGAAAGAGATAATTGCCAAATCCACAGATAGGCCAGTTATAGTTAGCATGATCAGGAAGTCCCTCTGCTTTAGCTTTTATAAGGAAAGCAACTTTGAAATGACCAATTCTCTTTTTATTCTGTTTCTGCTTTCCTCAGCCTTTTACTATCTACAAAGCCAAACTTCTCTGCTCAGGGTATCAGAACACTCATTCTATTTTACAGAATGAGGTGTTGCCTGATTTTAGAATGGCAAATAAAAGCCAGTTGAGATCGTTAAGCTACGTGTTCTGTAATTTTGTCTTTTGGCAGGGGCAGAGGCAATAATCTGGGAGGAGAGTGGTCCAGATAGCAAACGTCTAGAATGAGAAGAACTGATTGAAATGCCAGGCTCTTGAGTCACACACAGTCATGCTGAATCCAGCTTCTTCTACCATTTGTGTGACAACAGGCAAAATACTTCATTTCTCTGAGCCTTTAAAAAACAGAGCTTATCTCTATTTTGGAAAAAATTGTTAGTTCACTCAAGACCCATCCCTAGCCCTTTTCTCCCTTGTTTTCTCAACTTAAAAGAATGAAAACCTCAATATTCTCTTCCCAAGGTGTGACACTGGGGTAGTTGGCAGTAAGGTTTATGGCAGCTATTACCTTCCTCTGACCCCACTGATACCTTCTCTTCAACCTTGGTCTTCTAAAATCAAGCTTCCTGAAAGTAAAGGCAACTTCTTTCTCCCATGAGACCCCAACTTGCCAAGCCCAGAGCTGAAAATTTAGCTGGTCTTTTTGGAAGACTCAGCTTGAAATCAGAACATGGCCTGACTTGTACTGAATTGGGTTTGTTTCAGCCATCTTTAAAAGGAAAGGCCCAGGGGCCAACAGATGGTGTGGTGGTTACATTGCTGGACTCCCACATGGTCAACTGTGGTTCGAGTCCCAGATCCAATGACTTGAAAAGCACACCAGGTATGTGTGCATGCTTGCGCAAGATCCCACAAGGAGAATGAAGGAGGAAGGATTGTGGCATGCCCATCCCCCAGGGGGGTGATTTTCACTTTCCCTCTCATTGTACCTGTGTTGCTCTCTGGTGTGCACATGCACCCTAAGGCAAACTAATCTTAAAACACACACACATAAAGGCCAAAAAGTAATTACCTCTAGTAGACTTTGAAAAGGTTGTCAGAACAAAGTATAAAACAGTTATTATTGGGCCAGCCCATAGCATGGTGGTTGAAGTGCCTGGATTTCAGGTGGCTGACGTCACAGTTCAAGTCCCCTACTCTGTGACTTAAGAAACACACCAGGCACATGTGCATAGGTGCCCAAGATCCAAAAAAGGAGGGAGAGATGGAGGAGAAGGGATTGTGGCATGACCATTCCCAGTGGAGGACACTTTCTCATTTCCCCTTTCTCTGTATCTCTCTTTGGTAAGTATACACACCCTTTGGCAATTTTTTAAAGGGATTAGAGACAAAGCGAATAATAATGAGAGTAAGGGGAATTTAATGAGCAAGTTTACAAAGAGAGGAAATAAAACAATTTGTCCAGATCCACACCACAGCATAACAATGTGTTCTAAAACAATCCCAATTGCATTTATTGGATTTGTTTTTTAATTCCAAATTCAACCATTCTCTCAAGGACCTGTGGGCATGAGCTTATGACAGCATTTTTGGCCTCCATAAAACAGCATAAGAACAATAGCATAAATACATGTGATTTCCTCTAAAATATAGGTGGCTCCCTTGGCTCTGCATTTAGCAAACTCACAGGATCAATGAAACCACAAGTGTGAGCAATTCTTCCTCTGAATCTCTTGTTGGGGTAGAGCTTACTCCCTCAGTCCTACTGAAAACCTCCTCTCCAAGATGACATTTCTTCACCCAGAACATTTGCAGAAAGATCTCCAACTTCCACAGCAAATGATGCATATCTTGAGCTGAACTCTGAGCTATGATTCAAGGAATGAGCGTGAGCCCTTCACAGTTTATAAAGTATTTTTGACAGACATGGTCTTAACCTAATTGACAAAGTACAATACAAATGTGAAGTTCGGTTATTTATTTGTATTTTAATTAGCATTGTGTGCTCTTTCTGGTCCCAGAAAACTAGCATATGCTTAACTATTAAGAAATAATATAACATGGGGCCAGGAGGTGGCTTGGTGGATAAGGCACAGGACTCTCACATGACGAACCTGGTGGATTACTTTTTCACTTACCCTTTCTCTTTCTGTCTCTCTCTGGTCAAATTAAAAATAACTATAATAATAACAAATAAAATAAATTAAGTAATTCTCTTTTTTTAAAAAAAAATGTATAACATTTCCCTTAGCAGCCTTTATAACAACTGAATTTCTACGTTATATTCTAAAAACAATTATCCTTAAGAAGGAATAGTATGCAAGGAAAACACTGCATGAAAACTGTTTTGTTAGTATCCCTGACAAATCTGCACTGCTATTCCATTGGAAAAGGTCTATATGCAAATCCTTTAAACAGAGCAGATTGGTCAGTCTTCTGACACCTCTGTTTGTTCAATCCTTTAACTTTCTAGTTGGATTACTACAGTGAGGTGCATATTACTGTTCTGCATAATCCAGTAGCATTTCATTGTGGAGCTTTCATAATAACCCACTTATCGAATCATTCTTTAGAAATCTAGAGTGGTTGGGGCTGGCAGGTGGCGTGGTGGTTAAGGATGCTGGACTCCCACGTGGCCGACCACGATTCAAGTCCTGGACCTAGAGGCTTGCTTTCTCACTTTCCCTCTCTCTCTTTCTCTCTCGCTCTGTCCCTCTCTGGTCAAATTTTTAAAAATGAAATAAATTAATGAATAAATTTTTAAAAAAAGAGAAAAGAAACCTAGAGTGGTATTGATCAAACCAACGGAGGAGCTCCATGACATTTTTAAGCCCAATGTTGGCACTGCCCAAATACAAGTTAGATGATCAAGTTCTTGTTAAGAACGCTTTAATGTCTTGCTCTCATAAATTCAGACAGTCTGACTGTTAAGATTAAAATGACCTATTTGTTTGTAAGAATTGAATGAGCGCCTGGAAGTGGCAGTCCTTCCAAGCAGTTCTACCAACCCTCCAACCCAGAGTCAGGGTATGCCCAGGTTGTCTGGGCCAGCTGAGTTCCAGGAACTCTCTATGGCACCCTGTCTCCAGCAAACATCTGTGGGGGTCCCCTTAGCACCTAGCACTTCCATTTCCTTGTTCCCAACTGCTAACAGCCTGACTGCATTCCCAGGGGCTTCTTTTGCCAGTGGAGCCCATTCTACCCAGATATGTGGCAGGTCAGAAATGCCAGGGAAATACATTCTCCAGGAGCTATCTGCAACCAAATATTGATGGAAGCTAATGGATGCTTACCCCAGTTCCCTCATCCATTCATCAGGAAACTCTGAGGTGTAAGTGCCACACTGTCGCCCAGCCTTTCCAGCATAGTTAAATTCCAGTTGCCCAAAATGGTAACTCACTGATTACTCACCCTCTGCTGGCTGTTTTCCCTCCCCTGACTTATTTCTACACTTTCCTATCAGTGCTTACTGGGTTCGCATTCCAATAAACCATTTGCATTCAAATTCTTGTCTTGAGGCCAGCTCTATGGTCTAGTGGTTCAAAGAGCTAGATCCCTTGGGACCAGCAGTTAGCGTAATGGCTATGTCACTGAACTCCCATGTAGTTGACCGCAGTTCGAGTCTCAGACCCAGTGGCTTAAACTCATGCTGGGCGCGTGTGCATGCGTGCCCAGGATCCCAAGAGAAGAATGGAGGAGAAGGGATTGTGGTGTGGCCATCCCCCCAGGGGGTGATTTCTCGCTTTCTGTCCCTCTGTCTCTCTCTGACTTTCTGGTGAGCGCACACGCCCTATAAAACAAACAAATAAACAAACAAAAACAACAAAGAGCTAGATCCCAAATGACCAACAGTTCTTAGAATTTCAGCTAGGGGCATGAAAGATTGCTGCTGGACACATGTGCAAGTGTGCCCCAAATCCTAACAAGATGGAATAATGGAGAAGAGATTGTGGCCTGACCGTGCCCCATTGGGGCTTTCTCCCTCTTCCTCTTTCTCTCTCTGTCTCTCTGGTAAGTACACATGACCTCTAGCAGTTATAAAAGGAAGAAAAAATCCTTTCCTTGGAGTCTACTTCCAGGGAAACCTAAATTTAGACACCTCCATCCTTAGTAAAGTTCAAGATGCAGTGTGTGTCTTCCTGACTAGGGAGGAAATACCCAGTGCCACTGCTATCCTAGAGACTCGGATCAAGCTGTGGCCACTATGAATATGCATAATCTGACCTTAGATATTAAATTAGAGGCCAGAGGATGCCCTCACATCAGTGCAGCAGTAGTTGCTACATCCTGTTGCACACTACAAGGTGTGCTCCAAAGAATGGGGTTTTATGAGTGGGAGGTATGTTTTCCAGCTGTCCAGTTCCTTTCTACAAGCAACTTCCCTCTGGCTGTTGTTCCTCTTGTCATCCTCTGTAGGCGTAGAGAGAAAATCAGGAGGCAAGAGAAAGGATCTTGCAATCACAGAGCTGTGAGCCGTGTCGGAATTGTAAAGCTCCCATGAGGCCGTGTGTGAAAATAAAGGAAACTTGCATCTTTGATGGTGACAGGTACACCAGTGCCTTTAGCAGAGGCCTCCCCAGAAAATTCAGTGTCCGTAATTCTCTTATTGGAAAAAGATAAATAGCATTCTTATTTGGTGAATTTGCACCCATCTTTCTGTATATTAGAATGCTACATCAAGATCAATCTAAGAAGAATTCACTGACTCTCCATTCTATGGCCTGTCTTGTGCTAAGATTGGGGACATAGGATAAATAAGACGTAACCCCTGCCTTTGCAGTAGCATGCAGGAGACAGACACTTAAATACAGTGCTAAGAAATAACATGCACTCTGGTGATAAAGCAACACACCCAAGAACTACGGGAATACCAATCCAGGCAGTGAGATCAGGGAAGGCATGCAGAAATGCAGAAGTCAGTGAAATCAAAATTGATTCTGGAGGACAGACAGAGTTAGCAGATGAAGGGGTGTGAGGAGATAGCAATCCTGGCAAAAAGAATAGCATAAAAAGGGCAGAAAAGCAAGAAAAAGAATTACAGGTTTAAAGAAGGTCACTTTATACCAAAGAGTTGACAGAATGTTGTTATTGTAATACAAGTACAAATGTTGTTGCTGTTCTAGTATAAGTACATTAAAATTTAACTTTTTTTTTTTAATTAACAAGTAAAATATGGTACTCAGTGAACAGACTTGAGCTTCAAGTGAGCTTTCCCTGGGGCTGAGAGATGCAGTGCAGTGCATGGAGGTGAGGATGAAGTGGGGTGGGAGTATAATAGGAAGAAGAAGTAAAGGGTGGAGTGAGGCAAGGGTGTGAAGAGGTGAGGGATGTGGAAAGTTGAGGAGTATGAGAGAGGTCAGAATGGAGAAAGTGAGAGAGTCAAAAAGAGGAGAGATGGGAAAGGACAGCACAAAACATTATTTACTTTTCCTTAATTCATTGCTTTGGTGTACGGGAGCAACATGATATATCCCCAAGTTAGAAGAACCCCACTGAGAAGACTTGTCAAGATGCCCAGTGCCCTCCATGCATACACTCACAGTCTAGTTCTCTCTCGCTCTGTCCTCTTCAAGTAACATGCAGTCAGACAGGTGTCACATGGAGTTGTGTCTCTGGATGATCAACATAGTGGACTCTAGGGCTCATCATTAAATTCCCATGACTGCCTCAAAATCACTGCAGGACTCTGAATAAATGAGGTAACCTCCAAGCCTGCTTCTTAGATCTTACCATGGTGATGGTGATTTGATCCTGATAGCAAAACGAAGAAAAACAGAGCTTAGAGACATTTCTGAAGAAATAACAGAAAAAGGAAAAACTGAATAAAATTAACTAATTAGCTACAAGTCAGTTTAATTTCCTACGAGCAATAATAATGGGGCTTATTAAAGAGAATAATTACAAAGGACTTTCTTAGTGCCAGATGGTCCGCAGAGCCTCACCCAGGAATTGTTTGGATCCGCTCCTTCCCACCAAAAGCTTAAAATCATAGCACAAAGTCTTCTTCAAAGGTTATAAACTGTAATACTATTTTGGAGTGACCCCGACCTCTAGAATTACTGTAAGGCTAAGTGTAACTGTACCCCAGAGGTCTGTATTCAAAGTCCTATGAAGACCATCTTTTGGGGCCAGCAGATGGCATAGCAGTTACATTGCTAGACTCCCACATGGCCGACTGCAGTTTGAGTCCCAGTCCCGGTGGCTTGAAACATGCTAGGTGCATGTGCATGCATGCCCAAGATCCCAGAAGGGGAAAGAATAAAGCATTGCAGTGTGGCCATTCCCCCTGGGGAGTGATTTCTTATTTTCCCTCTCACTATGTCTGTCTCTCTCTCCCCAGCGTGTGCACAGGCCCTCAAGCAAAAACCTTTAAAAAAGAAAAAGAAAACAGAAATCTGTCTACTTTTCATGTCTAGTTTTATAGAATATAGAGATGTTAGTAAATATCCTGTTTTGTTTTGTTTGATAGTAACAGTAATTTTGGTAACGTTATCTCCAGAAACATGAAAAGTGGATGGACAATTTAAATGTTGAAAACATACCTATCAGTATTTAAATAAGAACTGTTAATCAGCAAGTTGAATAAAGCTCAGGGTTTTTGTTTGTTTGTTCATTTTGGTTTTTTGTAAAAAGAGATTGTCCTCAGTGTCAAACCGCTTCCAGTATTTGTGCAGACAACTGTAGCAAACAATACAAAATCTCATACTGCATCTATCATTTGGGGTGGACTTGAAGTCTTAGAAATACAAGAATGGTGAGAGCTGGCACATCCACCTGGAGGAGTTGAGCATGTGTAAGTAGAACACTTTACAGTTTACAAATGACTTATTTTCATGATCACATTTAACCCCCCACAACAGGCAAGCAAGCAGTCTTCTATTCTACGAAAAGCTAAAGAGAGGCCCAAGATGGCACAGCATAAGTAACGATTCTGGAACCTGAGACGAAAATCTTTTAGGTGCACCTGAGTCTGATCCACAGAAACAGTAATAGGGTGTCTCAAGAATAATGCCAGGAGCAGCAGTTAGTGTAATGGCTATGTCACTGGACTCCCATGTAGTCGACCGCAGTTCACGGACAGGACCCGGTGGCTGAAAACTCACGCCAGGCACATGTGCGTGCGTGCCCAAGATCCCGAGAGGAGAATGGAGGAGAAGGGATTGCGGCATAGCCATCCTCCCTGGGGGGCTAGATCCCACATGGGTGATTGTGCTGTCAGAGTCCCAGACTGGAGGCTTGAGACATGCCAGGAATGTGTGCTTTAGGGAACCAGCAGTTAGTGTAATGGCTATGTCACTGGACTCCCATGTAGTCGACCGCAGTTCACGGACAGGACCCGGTGGCTGAAAACTCACGCCAGGCACATGTGCGTGCGTGCCCAAGATCCCGAGAGGAGAATGGAGGAGAAGGGATTGTGGCGTGG
>NW_006208406.1:742814-767349 GCF_000334495.1 Tupaia belangeri chinensis
TAAAAAAAAAACCTCTCAAAAAAAAAAAAAAAGGAATGTGTGCTTACGTGCCCCAAACCTTTTTTTCCTTTCATTTATTTATTTATTTTTACATTTTTCCACAAACATTTACTTTACATATCAAAAAATTTCAGCCCATATTCCATAGTTCTTGATATTTTATAAACAACTTTCAAAATTTCAAAATACTGAATTTTAAAGATAACGTTCAAAATATTTCTTATAATTTTATATAATTTTGTGACTCTATAACAACAGAAACAGTATGTTTCAAATATTTACATGTCAACTACTCAAATTGTTGAAAAGCAAATGCCCAGCACACTAGTCACACATACACCTTCTCAATTCAGCCCTGCCCAAGTATTCTGTGATAGACCATCTGCTAGCAAAGATCAGTCTCTTTTTCTTTCTTCAAAGTCTTTCTCAAAATAATCCTCTGGTATGGTTGCTCTTCTGCAATCTCTACTGATTACAATGCTGGGCTGGAAAAGTCCAGGTTATTTTATGTTATAAATTCTTTCATTGGGACCAGCAGCTAGAGTAATAGCTATGTCGCTGGACTCCCAAGTAGTCGACCATGGTTTGCGTCCCAGACCCGGTGGCTTAAACTCATGCCGGGCGCGTGTGCGTGCGTGCCCAAGATCCCAAGAGGAGAATGGAGGAGAAGGGATTGCAGCATGGCCATCCCCTCTGGGGGGTGATTTCTCGCTTTCTATCTCTCTGTCTCTCTCTGTCTGCCTGGCAAGCGCACACGCCCTATAGCAAAAACCTCTCAAAAAAAAAAAAATTCTTTCATATATCCTCTCTAATCCTTTCTGCCAGTCAGTACTATTTATGGTGCCAGGCCATCTTTCTAAGAGCTTCTGTTGGCTTATTTGAGATCCACCTTAGTTCTATAATTTTCTGATTGATCTTCAGATATGACATACCAGTCAAAGCCCTTGAGTAGAGGATGGAAGAGAAGGAATTGCAGTATGGCCATCCCCTTTGGGAGTTCTTTCTCACTTTCCCTCTCTGTCTCCCTCTCTCTGTCTCTCTGGCAAGCATATGCATCCTTTAGCAAAAAAATTAAAATTAGTAAGGAAAGAATGTGCAGCCCAACTGCTCCTTACCTCAACAGCACTGTGCTCCTCTCACATTCCAGAAGGAGTTTATCTTCTAATGTTCTATTGCGGAGCCTAAAGGAATTTATGTAGATCAGCCTGAACTAGTGTGGCCCATCATCTAGGTTTTTCCAGATTGGAGGGACATTTCCAGGATGCAAGATTCTCAGTATGAAAATAAGGACAGTTGTAGGCAAATTGGGACAAGTTGATCCTTCTAGCCTGAACTTAGGAGGGTCTTAACAACCATAGAACAACTCAACAATGTGGGACTCAACTCAAGGAGCTAGTAGTTGAACACATTCCTCTTACAGCCCTAGACAGATGTAAGGTGCATCCTAGACAAAGAACTCTTCAGAGGATTGAGGAAGGATTAAGCCCCAATTTCCTACAGTCACCTGATTTGAGAATACTTTTCGTTTTCTCCTGTTTTGAGTTCTTCAGTCTTCTCTTCTCCCATGCCTGTTTCCTGGGATTACTTCACACAATAAATTATTTACACACAAGACCTCAAAACAGGCTCTGCTTTGAGGAGAGCTCAGGCTCAGGCAGGCACCTGGAAAATTTGGTTAAATGAAAGTGTCACAAGTTTGCACTGAACTTCTCATTTTAAGATCCAAATAGTATTTTACTAGCATGAAGATCAAAATGGCTTTTGACTTCTCTACAGCTTCCTAGTGTTCTTGCTTGCACTCCAACCCAGGAAGGTTTCTGTGGTAAATCATTTTTGTCATTGTTGGTTCATTTCCTCAAACTATGGGATTTGGGTACTACAACTGAGAACCATATAGAGAATCTCGTCTCTTATCAAAATAAAATCAAAGCACCTCCTGTGGAAGCAGAGCAGGCATTTTATTTCCTGAAAATATTCCTCCCATCTGAATTCAATCTCAGCAAATGAAATTCAAGTAGATGGAGGTGCAAGAACTGGAAACTGAGAATAAGCTGATTTGTGTTCCTTGACAAAAAATAAAAATAGTAACAATAGAAAAGTGAGAGAAACCTACTAAACTCTTACACATATTCTGATTCAAATAACTTTTTTCTTATGGCAGGATAAGAAAATATCCAACATTATTACTTCTGCAGCACTTTACATATATCATCTTACTCATTTCCTTAGAGCAGCCACACAGGGTTGTTTCCCCATTTTATGGTTGGAAAAATTGACATTCAAGGGAGATTGGTAGCAGGGCCAGAAGATGGTATAGTGGTTACGTCACTAGACTACCACAAGGCCGACTATAGTTCAAATCCCAGACTCAGTAGCTTGAAAATCACTCCAGGCATGTGTTTGTGCATGACCAAAATCCCAGGAGAAGAATGGAGGAGGAGGAATTGTGGCATGGCCATCTTCCTTGGGAGGTGATTTCTCACTTTTCCTCTCATTTTCTGTCTGTCTGTTTGTCTGTCTATCTGTCTGTCTCTCTCCCACTCTCAAGCACATACACCCTATAGCAAAAAAAAAAAAAAAAAAAAAGTAAGAAAGAGTGCTAGTTTATCCAAGATTACACAACTAACCATTTGTAGAGCTGGAGTTAAAACCAGAAAGTTTAGTTCCAAAGTCTATATTCATGACTACTGCACTGCATTGTCTCTTTAGAAAGGCCATGTCACTCTTTATAGTGTCTTTCTCCACACCCTCACCGTGCTTTCCTCCTGTGAGTCATTGCTCTCCTTCTACCAAGAATTCACTTACCTCTCCATCATCTCCTAGCTCTTCCTACAGAAATCTTGCCAATTCTTCGAGCCTTCCTAAGCAACTTGCTGAGCAACATCACTGACTTCATTGAGTTTCTACAACTATTTACTGTGGATACTGTGTAAATTCACATACTGAACATTTACTGAGCACTTACTATGTGTACCAGGCTCTACATTAAACATTTTGTATACATAATCTCTATTTTAACTCTATTTCAAGTTACTATTATTTTCTTTATATCAGAATCCAGAGGGGAAAAAAAAAGAAAGAAAGAAAGAAAGGTTAATTATGATGGGGCTGCTCTTGCACTCCCTCTCAGACTCCAAGCTGAAGAAATTAGTTTCCAAAATGACCAAGATAGCCAATGTAACTATCTAGCTGGGGATTCTGTGAGCCAATTAGCTTTCAGCTCAGCCTCAGTTTTCCAAAGCTCCTCCCTGGCCCCTTGACACTGCAAACTTTCCTCTTGGATCTCCCTCATATGGTACCTAGCTTCACCTTCCCCCCTACAGAAATGTATGGAGTGCCTACTACATTTCAGACACTGTTTCTATAGCCCAGGAGATGCCTTCTAGTGGAAGACAGAAACAATAGGTAAGTATAAAGTCACACAGAGTCATATCAAGGCATACCATTAGCTGTAATTTTCTTTTTTACTTAAGAAAAATTATCTAGAAATTAATAAGAGACATCTGACTCTATTTCCACAATTACTAGGACCCAGACATTTTATAATTTTATGAGACTAATGTTAAGGTGTAATAAATTCTTTTTTATTCATTACCGAAAATAAAACTGAAGGTTAAGACTTTATTGCCCTGCAGGATAGTAATCAGTTTTATCAAATTTAGCAATCGTTTTTAGCACTTTTTCTCTGCTTACTATAAAATCTTGTTTCTCATATTACGTAAGTTTATTCATTCTTTCCTACTTGATCAAGAGAGACAGAAAGAAAGCCAGAGAGACATGCACCTCCAATATGGGTTTATGCCTTGATCTACCCCCAGCCTCAGCCAGCCCCAGATCATGGGCATCTGCATGCCCAGTGTGTTCAGGCAGTTCTCCAGATGTGAGCTTGGAACCCTTCCATGTGGGTCAGCCTCCCAGAGCATTGTGTCACTGTATTACCAACCAGTCTTCTCATATTCTTTTTTGAGCTTGTCTTGTCATTAATAAGAGTTAAACAAAATAAAAATGCATGCATACCATAACCATTCAAGAATTACCTTTTTAACATTTTTAGGATTCTACTTTAGCAATTGTATTTAGAAAGTTAAAATAGTTGTTGTGATTGAGGACAAAAGTCTGAATACTTTTTGCTATTCCAAAATTCTTTCCAAAGGGCCTAGGAAATCATCCCTATGAACATTAACAGAACACTTTGGTTCATTGATAATGGGATGCTTCCTACATCCTTTCCCTGGCATAGTGTTTTTTATGATGTTGCAGAAAAACAGACTCTGAAGAATGAAAGCACAGCACTCTAGAGAGAAAAAGGAGAACTCTTTATTACACTAGCAGGCATGGAGGAGTTTACACTGAATCTCTGGCCCCCGCTGAGAGTTGGGTACAGTCTTTTATGGGTGTTTCCTCATGTTTGGAGTATTTTATCAGGGAAAAGGTTCAATGTCTGTCCTAATACAGAGCCAGCAGCCTGCTCAAGGCCTCAGTTCAGGAGAGGGGCAGCTACTGCACAGGGGAACAGAAAGTCCAGGCAGCTATCAGCCTTGGATCTTTTCAAGGTTACTCGTAAGTTCTGGGCTGCTCCACATCAATGATGCATAGTAAAAGCCTATTTATCTCTGTTAAAATGAAGCACAGGCATTCTTTTGGTGATTTTCTTTTGGGAACAAAGACTTTTGTTTTATTTTAACCAATTACTAAACTAAGAATTTCTAAACCAATCTATAACTTACAAGCCTCCATTTCCAGATGTCCTGCTTTTTTGACCCAGGCCAATGTAAAGATTCCTTATGCTGACTTACAAACTCTCCTGCTCTCAAAACTAAATAAAAGAACCATTACCTCTGAGCATCCCAAGACACTATTGTCTTTCTCCTGGTCTAGGTCACTTAGTGTTGTGCTTGGAAGCATAACATTAATTATTATTCCTGCAGTGCCGGATTATTTCCATTGATAGCAACATGAAAGAATGAATAGTTCCTCTAGAATAGGTAGTTAGGGAAGGCTTCTCAAAGGAAGTAGACATGTGAACTAAAGGACAAAAAGAGCTGGGCATGCAAAACTTAAGGAAAATGCCATTGCAGGTAAAGAACAGCTGGGCAAAGGACCAAAGCAGTTGACTTGTTCAGTCATTACTGATAAAAAGCTTAACAACTGGTTGGGGCAGGGGATGTGGGGTTGATTGCAGCATTTGTTAATTTTCATGGCATAAAATACTCCCATCATTTCAGTTTTTGTTCTTTGTTTGTTTGTGTTTTTTGTTTGTTGTTTGTTTTTTAGGTTTTTGCCATAGAGCATGTGTGCTCACCAGAGGAAGACAGTGAGAGGGAAAATGAGAAATCTTCCCCTCCAGGGGGAATGGCCATGCTGCAATCCTTTCTCCTCCATTCTTCTCCTGGGATTTGGGCATGCACACACATGCATCTGGAGTGATTTGCAAACTGCTAGGTCCAGGACTCAAACTGTGGTTGACTATGTGGAAGACCAGCCCCTTAACCACTATGCCACCTGCTGACCCCAAGGTCAGGAAGCCATGAGACTGTGCCAATATAAGCTGGTGTTCCAGCATGCCACTGAGCCTATTATAGAAAAATAATAAGGCCAGAGAGTAGAGGTGACAAAGGAGAGTTGTAGGAGATAAGGTCAAAGAAGTAAAAGGAAAGGCAGATTTTTTTGTGAAGAATTATTTAATTTTATTTATCATTATTTTTTTTAATTTGCTACAGGCATGTGAGCTCACCAGAGAGAGACAGAGCGAGAAAATGAAAAACCAAGCTGCCAGGTCTGGAACTCAAACCACTGTCAATCACTTGCTGGCCAGGTCTGGAACTCAAACCACTATGCCACTTGCTGGCCCCAAGGCCGATTTTTGCAAGGAGTTTAGATGGCATCCCAATTATGCTAGGAAGTCATTTGGAAGATTTTAAAACACAGGAGTGAAGTGACACTTCCTCTTCCCTTCTACCTCAATGTTTCTCTCAGGAGGAAGAGTGTGGTAAATGTGGAGCAAGCAATATAAATTCCTCTCCTAGCAATAAATATGTTCTTAATGTCTCACATCCTACCTCCAGAAGCTTATCAACAAAACTGTGCTACCTAATTTTCTCCATTTTTTTCTCAACAGTGAGCACTCGAATTTTTTGTGCAGGAAGGTAATAAATTTATTCCTTTAACAGTTTACAGAAAAGAAACTGTTAGGTAAAATTGTTTTTAAATATGTTGTACTGTTTCAAATGTTAAAAATTTTCACAGAGATATCTTAATGCCTTTTAAAGAGCAATTGCTATCAGCAATAACTGGTTGACTGCCCAGCCATCACGCTGCTGGAAGAGCAAGACACTGCCATTGTTGATTAATTGACCTGCTGCTGAGAAAAGGTGACTTAGACAATCTCAGACTCAGAGCTGAGGGCACACATAGGAAAGAAGACCTGTCACAATTGTTTGCAGTGTGGTCATTAAGGCAGCTAGATCCCATATGACCAACTGGGGAGTTTGAGTTCTAGGCCTGGTAGCTTGAAAACACAATGTGTGTGTGTGTGGGGGGGGTGCATGTGTGCTCACATGGGTGTATGTGCATGCCCAAATCCCTTGAAGGAGAGGGGATTGTGGTGTACAATGTGTATGTGTGTGGGGGGGGAGGGGTGCATGTGTGCTCACATGGGTGTATGTGCATGCCCAAATCCCTTGAAGGAGAGGGGGATTGTGGTGTGGCCATACTCTCTGGGGGATGCTTTCTCACACCCACACCTCCAACGCCTGTGAATATACTTGCCCAATGGCAAAAAGAAAAGAAAAGAAAAGAAAAGAAAAGAAAAGAAAAATGGCTATGGGGGAAGTTCCTTGCCTCTGTGGCTCATCCCACTTTATCTAGTAAATTATCTCAGAGATTAGGCAGTCTGTGGTTACAGGATGGGAAGCTGAGCTACATTTTGTGAAATACTTGGTTCTTTGGATTCAGATCACCATGGTTGGAGACCTGCCCTAAGATGCAAACTGAAAAACCACAAACATGTGTAAAGTAGGAAAAGAGAAGTTTTTAATAGGAAAGTGAAGATTTTTAACAGAAAAGAAATACACCCCAACACCAGAAAGGCGTGTGTGTGGGCAGCTTCCAGAGGACAACTGTGCCAGGAATGGGGTTAGGTGTTACTTTTATTTGGGGATCTGGTCATGAATATTTAGGAGAGGAGATCTGTCATCATAACTGGGTCCCTCTGTTTGAAGTCACTGGCTTTTATCTGTGCTTGTGTACTTCTCCCTCAGGTAAAGAATCTGATTACCAATTACAGATCTAGAGATACAACCATAGAAAATTTCCTTTCCTGTGTTACTTTGTACTTTCTTTCCTGGATTGTGAGTTCCTCAAGGGAAAGAACCAAATATTACTCATTTTTGTACCTTTCAAAGTACCCAGTAAATGTCTGGTAAATAAAAGATGCTCATTAAATGTCCATTCACTAGTAAGAAAATTTTACAAGATACTCCCTATGTGCCTGGCACTAAATTAATTGCCAAGGGACTCAGGGATAAAAAAATGATACGCCACCATCATCAACAGAAAGAAAACAAGAGCAAGCAAGAAAGAAACAGATACATAGACAAAGAAAAACAGAGACAGAGAGCAAGAAAGATAGAAATAAAAGGAAGAATTATATCTTGAGACTTCTTCAATGGATTTGACACAGCTAACAGTTACACAAAGTGATATAATCAGAGAAACAGAGCCAAAGCTAGATATATAGAAAGTCTGATACTAAAATATGAGTTAATTAAAAGGTTATGGCCACAGTATGGGAATAGTAATGTCTTCTCTGAAATATTTCCAGGATAACATCATCTTATCTGTGCTTAACGGTGTGGAAACTCAGCAGCTTAAATCATGTGTGGAAGTAGACTCAGAACAATTTTCTGATGAGCTTCTAGGCCATACTGGCACAGTCTGGACAGTGCCAGAGTTGCCATCAACCTGCAAACCCAAAGTGCTATGAGACCTCCAAGCACAGAGTAGGGCATATAAAGGTCAGGTATTAAAAGGAGTATTGATTCAAGTCACACAGTGGGTCCATGTAGTCATTGCCCAGTTCCATCCAGAGTTTTTCACTGGAATGGTCAAAACAAGGGTTGTAGAACCCTCAAGTCCAGTCCCTGATTCATGGAACAAAAGCTATTATAATAAGAAAGACCAAATGGAAGCCCCTGAAATTGCTTCTCAACTCTCACTCCTTACCAAAAGAATAAATCAAAAGCAACATATTACATTCTAAGAAGAGTAAAGATTAGTGTCACTCTCAAAGACTTAAAAGATGCAGGAATAATGACCTCCATTTCACTGACAGGTCTGCTAAAACAAGATGGGTCATACCAAACAACAGCAAACTACTACAAATTGAATCAGTGTGATGACACCAACTAGACAAAAGAGACTTGTTTATACAGGATTTAAGTAAGACAGTTCTTTTTTTTTTTTTTTTTGGAGAGGTTTTTGCTATATGGCGCGTGAGCTCGCCAGAAAGACAGAGAGAGACAGAAAGCGAGAAATCACCCCCCAGAGGGCATGGCCACACCACCATCCCTTCTCCTCCATTCTCCTCTTGGGATCTTGAGAACACACATACATGCACCCGGTGTGAGTTTAAGCCACTGGGTCCAGGACTGGAACCACAGTCAACTACATGGGAGTTCAGTGACATAGTCATTATGCTAACTGCTGGCCCCATAAGACAGTTCTTAAATATTTCTTTTGTATGAATTGTCTATTTAATCCAGTTAACTATATAATTGTATTGCTAACATGAATTGCACCCAGTAAAGAGACTGAACCTTATTTTCAAACACTTATGGAACTTTTATTTTTTGGAGAGGTTTTTGCTATAGAGCGAGTGCACTCGCCAGACAGAGAGAGACAGAAAGCGAGAAATCACCCCCCGGGGAGATGGCCACACCGCAATCCCTTCTCCTCCATTCTCCTCTCGGGATCTTGGGCACACACGCACATGCGCCCAGCATGAATTTTAAGCCACCAGGTCCGGGACACGAACCACGGTTGACAATGTGGGAGTCCAGCAACATAACCATTATGCTAACTGCTGGTCACCTAGAACGTTTTTTAAACTGACCTTTTAATAGGAAAAAAAAATTGCCACATTCCATAAGACAAAAATGGTACAGACATTTACTTAAATGATCCAACAAAACTATCACCTGGAAATTAAAAGCCCTATAAATAAATCTTAGTTTAAAGTAAATATCGAAACTGAAATGATATGTCTCTCTTTCTCTTCTCCTCCCCCGTTTATTTCAAGACAAGGTCTCATTCTGTCTGATCCTCCAGCTTCATCCTCCCAGCTGAGAACATAGGCACATGCCACTACACCCAGTGTTTGGTGGTCTTTGACACAGACCATGAAAGAATTCGCAAACTCAGAGAGTAAGCAGAGATACAAAAGTTTTATTCACTTTCCAAGGCAGGAAAAGGGCCAAATGCGAAGAGTTGCATCAGCCCTGAGGGTGAGGGCTAGAGGCTTCTATTGAGTTTTAAGGGCAAGGGGTCTATAGTTAGGTAATTAGGGCAGCCCAAGGAAAACATGCCTGTTAGTCTTTACAGTTTCTGAACTACTGGGTTGTCAGGAAAGCTGACATATTTTTGCATAGAAAACCATGTCATGACTTTCCTAATGACCTGATATTTCATTGTTATCTCTGGTTGTCCTGTTCGATCACATTGATCTGCCATGTATTTTGTTGTTGGTTGATTTTGGGCATCAGCAACTGATGGACTCAATCTCCATAATATCAGAAGGCAAAAACTTAGAAAAACAGAAGTCAGCTATCTAGGATGAGGTCAAGAAGGGTCCAGCTAACTTATAAGAAAAGGGTAGGCAAAGAAAAAAAAATACCTAAAGCACCTGGGAGTTTTGGATATTCTCTTCCAATTAAAAATGCCTAAGGCACCAGGGAGATGCTGAATTAGCCCTTTCACCCATACCTTTCAGCTACATTGCCCTAGCCAGCCTCAAGCTCACAACTCTGCCTCAGCATCCTGGAGTTGCTGGGATTACAGGAGCACACCTCTCTGCCCAGTCTTTAGGTTTACCCACAAATTGAACCCAGACCTCATGGTCCCAGCTTGTAAAGGACAGCTTCTTAGCAGCATGTGCCACTGTGGCTGAGCTATATCTCTTATATGAGGTACCTAAAACAATAAAACATACAGAAATAGACAATAGGATGGTAGATACTAGGAGATTGATGGAGGTTTATGTAGGGAATTGTTCAGTGGGTACAAAGTAAGCATTATACAAGCTCAGTAAATTCCAGAGATCTGTTGTATGTCCTAGTGCCTATATTTAACAAGGTACTAAGCACCTATAACTTTGAGAGTAGATTTCATGTTAAGAGTTTTTATTGCATGCACAAACACACACACACAATGAAATATTTGGAGATGATGGGTATGTTTATTATTTTGATTATGGTGATGGTAACCTAAGTATATACAGGTGTCCAAACTCACCAAATTGCACATGTTAATTATGTAAAGATTTTTGCATCCCACTTATACTTCAATAAAGTGGGGGAATTTTATTGAACTTACAAACTAATTAGAAATAAATGACAGTGAGAATATTAAACATAGAAATCTACAGGAACTGGTCAGAGTCATACTCAATGACAGTTTGGGTTATATTTGCATTTGTTAACACAAGAGAAAGACAAAAAATAAAACAATCATTTACCTCACAAAGGTAAAAGTAAATAAATAAATAAACCCAAAGAGAGACAAAGTGGGAAATTAATAAAAATAAAAGCAGGCTCAGCCACAGTGGTGTAGGAAGCAAGACACCATTGTGTAATACCAGAGCCATAATGGAAGACTTGGTTCAGATCCCAAGTACATCTGAACATGTCAGGTACACTCTTGATCCTAGTTGGCAGGAAGGCTGGGGGGAGGAGGATCACAACATGGCAAGGTCCTGTTAGGAGTTCCTGTGTGTACATGCATGTGCATGTCTGTGATGAAAGAAAAAAAGAAACTTATTAAAGTAAACATTTTTAAGATAATAATAAAAACAGAAGTTAAGGTAGCATATGTCACAAAGTTAACATAGGAATCATTCACAACCTAGTGTGTATTATCCTAGGAATGCAAGAACGTGACAACGTCAGAAAATCTATCAATGCAATACACTACATTAACAAGGGAAAGCCACATGGTCATCTCAAGAGATAAAAAGCATTAGTATTTTATTACTAAGAAAAATGTCAACTTCCTTAATTTGATAAAAGGTAGCTTCTAAAACTACAGTAGTAAACGACCTACTTAAAGCGGAATCATTAAATATCTCCATTTAAGCCAGATATAAGATGACTACTGTCTTGATCATCTAACATTATTCTAGAGGTGCTGGACAACTCAAGAAAATGAATACAAGAAGTGAATATTAATATTCAAAAGAAAAAAATGAACTTATTTTAACTTATTGATTATATGATTGTTTATATAGAAATAATCAGCTATAAAAATTTTTGGAATCTATGAGAATGTATTAAAATGGAATAAAAGAACAACATTTCAAAATCAATAAACTTCCTGAACTACACCAACAATAACCAATTGAAAAAGATGAGTTTGGGCAGTTGGTGGCTTTCAAGGAACTATTTATTTCTTCTAGATTGTTGAAGTTACTAATGTAACATTATCCTTTGGATGAACAAAGGATCTGTAGAGATACCTTCTCTTTTGTTCTTGATACTGGTGATCTCTGTCTTTTATTTTTATCTTTGTCAGCCTCAAGAAGATAAAAAGAAATTGATCAAGAGATTGGTCAATTTTATTGATTTTTTTTTAAGAACTAGTTTTTCTTTCATTGATTTTTTTCCATTGTTTACTTATTCTCAATTTATTTGGTTTCTGCTCTTATCTTTATCTCTTTCTACTTGCATTGAGTTTATTTTGTCCTTCATCTTCTGAATTCTTTAGGTAAGAACTTGGAATATCTCTGGAATATCTAACTAGAGTTCTCACATAGGTGGATGGATACCTCCCAAGTGTGGATATCTGAGAGAAGTCTGCCCTGGGGCTTAAAATAAGCATTTGTCAGCAGGCTCTTTAAAGTTGTGAGATTTGATGAAATGATGAAATGCAATTGTGTAGGCAGGGCCTAGGACAAGGCTGCAATATTTGAGGTTTAGAAAAATAAAGACAAAATAAATTGGTGGTTTATTACCCGAGGGCTAGAGGATGGAGGTGGGGAAAAATGGGGGATGATTACTAATAGGTTCCTTTTGAGGTGATAGGAATATTTTATATCTTAATTGTGGTGTTTTTTTTTTTTTACAATAATTATTGCATGTATTTGTCAAACTTTATTTAACTGTACACTTACAGGTGGTTTAATTTCATTGTATGTTAATTATATCTCAATAAAGTTTATTTTTGTAAGTATTAAAAAGAAAAGTAGAAGATCTAACAAAGAAAACTGAGCAGGATGGGCAGGGGGAAGGAGGAAAATAAGTTGAGAATGACATCAAGGGTACGTGTTTTCCAAGAATAAGAAAGTGGTCAGCTGTTGAATGTACATTATTTAAAAAGAAAAAAATCTCTCCCCTTTGAATGAGATGATGTTTTCAGTGTTTAACAGTGTCTGGCTCATAACAGAGCCTTCCTAACACTTCCCTTTCACTCACTTTCTCACTTTTCATTCATTGATTAGAAATGTGAGTTGTGTCTGTCCCTCTTTTAAAAAGTGGGTCAGCACAGATACTTCAACATTATTTCTGTTGGCAAAGCAGATGTGACTTATTCCCTTTGGATAGTACTCCTTTTCTAGAAAGGGAAGCATAAACATGGTAGCTAAATCAGTTCCTAGAGTCAAATAGTCATAAATTAAATCCTAGTTCCACCTCCTATGAGTTGTGTAGCTATGAAAATTTTGCATAAACTTTAATGTTTAAGTTTCCCCATTGTTAATTGTTCATTAGAATAGTATCTGCCTCATCAATACACATAAAAGCCTGCCACCTATATTAACTATCATTTAAGTTCTAAGTTTTCTTTGTGTAGTTTTTCTGTTTTTGTTTTTCAGAAAAAACTCTAGCAATAAAATATCAGGAGCTTGTTTCCTCTTGGCAAGAATGTCAATGCACTGCATATAGGTGTAGTTGCTGAGAACTTGTAAGCCAAGGCAGTCAGGTGACTGACAATGCTGGACTCATTTGCCTACAAAGTACCAGAGATGATTCAATTGGCAGTTCCCAGCTGCCTTGTACCACAAAGGGGTATTGGTGTAAGCATGATCTCCTTCCTTATCTTTCATTCCTCTCCAAGAATACCTAGAGCTCCAGGGTTAGACTCCTTCTGTCTAATGAGAAAGAGACACCCTGACTTTTTAAGTATTTTCTCCCCCAAGCCCCAGAATGTGGTAAAGATCCATAATAATCACTTCTTAGATGAAAGACCTCACCAATGGAAGAAGGTTGAGCACCTAAGTCCTTGTGCTGCCTCCCAGGCCCAGGCTCATCATGATTAACACAGCAATCACCAGCCAGGAAGCCAGGCTGCTCTGCCTACCAGACACCCTGACTGGGTGACTTATGGCTTTATATTTTTAAATTGGCCTCGCTAGCACCGTCTGATAAATCAACACACAAGTCATTAAATGGTTCATTATCCCAGTAATATGATTCATGCACTGTGCCAAGAAATGCAGGAGATGTCAGAAAACTTAAAAATATCCCATTTCAAGCCATGAGTGTCCATCCACATAACAGATTAACTGGATGAGACAGAGCAGTTGGACACAAAGGTCAAAGAGAAGGCTCCACGGGTGGTGATCTTCCCTCCAGCAGTCCTTGACCTCCTACTGGAAAATGTAAGTCACATTGTCACTAGTCAGGCTCTGTGCCTCATCATACTTTCTCACATGTTCAGAAAGCAACCAGGCTGGTTGCAGCATTTGATACAGGATTTTCAGCTGAGCATACTCTGCTAGTGTCACTTCGTTAGCAAGAGCATCTAGTCCAGAAGATGATGGAGGCAATGTGCTATAGAAGAAAGAACACTCAGGTCTAGTTCTGCTACCAGGTGTAGAAATACGGGCCTATGACCTGAAAAAAATCATAATTCTTTGGTGTCATCCTTTGTCAAACAAGAAAATGATTCTCCATATTTTCCAGGTCTACGATTCAGTGATTCTAGTATATTGAAGGAAAAAGAAAGAAGGGAGGGTCCAAGCTTCATCAGAGCTGAGTTCAAATACACTCAATGCATGAAATTCAGTAAGAGACTTTCTACCTAAGGTATAAAGCAAAAGCAGTTCTTAGAGGGAATTTTGCAGCAATTAATGTATACATCAAAAAAGAAGAAAGTTTTTTGTTGTTGTTTGGTTTTTGGTTTGGGGTTTTCATTTGTTTGTTTTGTTGTTGTTTAGTTTTGTTTGTTTGTTTTTTGCCATAGTGCATGTACACTCACTCACCAGAGAGAGTCAGAGAGAAACAGAAAGAGGTAAAGTGTGAAATCATCCCTCAGGGTGGTTGGCCACTCTGCAATCCTCTCTTATCCATTCTCCTTTTAGGATTTTGGGTGTGGCAGGGTGCAGGACTCAAAACATAGTCTGTCACTTAGCATCCCACATCTTAACCACTACATCACCTACTGGCCCCAAAAAAGAAAGATATATAATAGCCTAATATTGCACCTTGAGAATCTAGAAAAACAAGAACAAACCAAACACTAAATTAATAGAAGGAAAGAAATAGTAAAGATCAAATCATAAATCAACAAAATAAAGACTAAGAAAATCAATACAAAAGATCAATGAAACAAAGAGTTGGTTTCTTGAAAATATAACAAAATTTACAAACCTTTAGCTAGACTAAGAAAAAAAGGACAAGAGTCAAATAAATGAAATCTGAGATGAAAAAGAAGACATTACAACTAATACTACAAAAATATAAGGATTATAAGAGACTATCATGACAATTAATATGTCAACAAATTAGGTAACCTAGAAAGAATAAATTCTCTGACACATATAACCTTCCAAGACTAAATTATAAAGAATTAGAGAATCTGAACAAACAATAATGAGTGAGAAA
This sequence comes from Tupaia belangeri chinensis, assembly GCF_000334495.1. Classification (NCBI taxonomy): domain Eukaryota; kingdom Metazoa; phylum Chordata; class Mammalia; order Scandentia; family Tupaiidae; genus Tupaia; species Tupaia belangeri. The sequence goes on from NW_006208406.1 coordinate 757,907, forward strand.
AATTAATCATTAATAGAAAGTTTTCTAGCATATATTAAATATTATTATTCTAATTAATAAATGTTATACATTGGATCACCCCATAACTTAGTGGTTAAGGGAGCCAGATTCCACATGGCTGGCCACAGTTTGAAACCAGTAACAGTAATGTGAAGAGCATGTCGGGAACACATGTGCATATAAGCAAAATCCAAACAGGATGGTGAAATGGGGAAGTGACTGCAGTATGATCATGCCCCACTGAGGGATGCTTTCTCCCTCTGCCTCTCCTTCTCTGTGTGTTTGTGTCTGTTTCTCTCTGGTGAATATACACAAGCTCTGAAAATGTTTTTTAAGTGTAGTACATGACATTAACAGAATGAATGACAAAAGAATATCATCATTTCAATAGATGCAGAAAGAACATTTGACAAAATTCAATATTCCTCCTTGTTTAAAAAATAAAAACTCAACAAATTATTGGGTTCAGAAAAGACATGATAAATTTTTTCTATGTAAAAATGCATCATGATATAGAAGGTACATAACTCAATTCGATAAAGGCCATATATGACGAACTCACAGAAAACATTACATTAGGTGGGGGAAATCTGAAAGCTTTTCATCTAAGAATAGAACAGGACAAAGATGCTCATTTTTTATCACTTCTAATCACAGTACAAGCCCTAGTAAGAGCAATTAGGTAAAAGAAAGAAATAAAGGCATAGAACTTGGAAATGTGAAATTCAAATCATCCCTGTTTGCAGATAATATGATCTTATATGTAAAAAATCATAAACACTCCACAAAAAAAAAACTAATAGAACTAATAGATAAATTCAGTAAGATGCAGGATACAAAATCAATGTACAAAGGTCAGTCACTTTGTATACCCTAATAGTGAACTATTTGAAAGAAATCAAGAAAACATCACATTAATAATACCTACTAAAAATAAAATAAAGTAAGATACCTAAGAATAAATTTAACTAAGAAGGAACCAGCAGGCAGCATGGTAGTTAAGATGCTGGACACTCCCTCAAGGCTGACCACAGTTTGAGTCCTGGACCTGATGGCTTACTTTCTCCCTTTCCCTTTTTCTCTCTCTGTATGTATCTTTCTTTGGTCAAATTAACATAAATGAATGAATAAGTAAAATTAAATAAATAATTAAATTTTTTAAAAATTTAACTAAGAAGGTGAAATATCTACACCAAAAACTATAAGACATTGATGAACGACAATGACACAAATAAATGGAAGGATAGCCCATGTTCATGGATTGGAAAAATTAATGTTAAAATATCAATACTACCCAAAGCAATTTACAAATTCGATGCAATCTCTATCAAAATACCAATGATGTTCTTCATAGAAATGGAGAAAAATTCTAAATTTCATAGAAAACCACAAAAGACTGTCTGTTTGGCCAAAGCAATCTTGAACTAAAACAACAAAACTGGAGGCATCACACTATCTGATTTCAAAATATACTGCAAAGCAATAGTAACCAAAACAGCAGGGTTATACATAAAAGTAGACACACAGACCAAGAAAACATAACAGAGAGCTGAGAAATAAATTCATACATGAGCCTACTGATTTTTCAGAAAAGTACCAAGATCTCTTCAATAAATAATACTGGGAAAATTGAATGGCTACATACATAAGAATGAGACTAGACTCCTACCTCTCACCATTTATGCCCCTCAAAAAAAAAAAAAAAAAAACCTAAACTAAAAGTTGATTAAAGATTTAAAGATAAGACCTCAAACTTTGAAACTACTAGAATACATAGGAGAAATGCTTCAGAACATGCGACTGGGAATATGTTTTTTGGACAAGACCTCAAAAGCATAGACAAGGGAACCAGCAGTTAGCGTAATGGCTATGTCGCTGGATTCCCACGTAGTCGACCGCGGTTCGTGTCCCGGACCCGGTGGCTTAAAACTCACGCCGGGCGCGTGTGCGTGCGTGCCCAAGATCCCGAGAGGAGAATGGAGGAGAAGGGATTGCGGCGTGACCATCCCCCCTGGGGGGTGATTTCTCACTTTCTGTCTCTATGTCTCTCTCTGTCTGTCTGGCGAGCGCACGCGCCCTACAGTGAAAATCTCTCCAAAAAAAAAAAAAAAAAGCATAGACAACAAAAACAAAAATAGACTCACATAATTACTTTAAACTAAGAAGTATTTTGCCCAGCAAAGGAAATAATCAATAGAGTGAAGGGTCAACTTACAGAATGGGAGAGGATATTTGCAAACAGTACATCTGATAATGGGTTAATTTTCAGAATTAATAAGGAACTCATACAACTAAGTAACAAAACAAAACAAAAAAACAAACAATCTGGTTTTAAAATGGGCAAAAGACTTGAATAGCTAGTTCTCAAGGAAGACATACGAATAGCCAATAAGTATATTTAAAAATCTTTGACGTCACGAATCTCAGGGAAATGAAAGTTAAAATGTCAATGAGAAATGCAAATTCAAATCACCTTACACCAGTTAAAGTGGCTATTATCAAAAAGACAAAAGATGCTCTTTCCCATTATATAAGATGGTGGGTGAAAAAGCTGAGAAGGCAGATGCTAAGACGAAACCTGAAGTCAAGAAGGTTGGTGCCAGTAGCAAGATTAAAAGATTAAAAAGAATATAGTTTCATATATATGAATTATATATGTAATTCATATATATGAAACTAGAAATGGAAAATTATTGAAGATAACATACATGATTAAGACATTATGCAGTATATTCTGGATGAGCAACTACACTTTGTATGCTGTGACGGTGATTAGGGAATTAATGTAAATTAATTAATTTAAAAAATGTTTCAGGAGAAAAGAAAAAGAGAACTGTTTTTCTTTAAATTAAAAATAAAATGCATATTTGATGACTGCAGTAAGCTATATAGCTCCAGCTAGGTGCTACTTTATAGTATTTTCATTCTACTCACTGAGGTTTATGCCCAAAGTCAGACTTGTGTTCATGGATATGTATATATCAGCTGCGCTTGCTATTGGAAATATTTCGATTAAGTTCATTAGCGAATCAATAAAATGGGAAGAAAGGCACAGAAAGCAACCATGGATACCAGAGACAGTGTGAGAGGAGGGTGGAACATGGCAGGGGGTGAGAGATAGGGAATCAAGGATGGCAAAAAAAAAAAAAAAAGGCAAAATATACAGGAAACAAGAAATGGAAAATTATTTGTTGATGATAACATGTATGTTGATGTGCTTGATTAAGCCAATATACAGTGTATTCTGGATGGGAAATCTCATTTTGTATGCTGTAATGGTGTATAGTGAATGAATGTAAATAAATAAATTTAAATTTAAAAAAAGAAGAAGAAGAATGACCCCAAGGTTAAAAGAAAACAAGAAGAGGAAGCTTATTTCAAGACCCTAGAAACTGGTCCTTGTCCAAGGAATCAGCATATACTCCCAATCTGCCATGTATTCCAGGAAGGTCATGTATAAGAGGAAATATGTGACCACTAAATCCAGGATTGAAAAGAAAAAGCAGCAGAAGTTACTTGTCACTGTTGCAAAACCAGTTGGTGGTGACAAGAATGGTGGTATCCAAGTGGTTAAACTTCATAAAATGCCTAGGTATTATCCTACTGAAGATGTGCCTCAAAAGCTGTTGAGCCACAGGGAAAACAAAAAAAAAACTTCAGTGAGCATGTGAGAAAGCTGTGAGCTAGCACCACTCCAAGGACCACACTGTTCATTCTCACTGGAAGCCACAGATCAAGACAGTAGTTTTCCTGAAGCAGCTGAACCAGTGGCTTGCTATTTATGACAGGACCGCTGTCTATGAAGTTCCATTTCATAGAAATAGAACACACCAGAAATCTGTCATTGCCAGCTCCATGAAAATCAATATTAGCAAAGCAAAACTCCCGAACACCTCACCAATGCTTCCTTGAAGTGTGCAGAAAGGATCATGACATGAGACCCCATTAAGGGTCTCTCTCTCTCTCTGAAGAAATAATTTTTTAAGAATTATTTATTTAATTTTACTTATTATTTTTATAATTTGCTATAGTGCACATGCACTCACTAGAGCGAGAGCGAAAGATAGGGAAAGGAAAAGAGAAAGCAAGCCAGTAGGTCCAGAACTTGAACTGCCATCAGCTATGTGAGAGTCCAGTGCTTCAATCACCACACCAATAAATGTTTTTTAGAGGTTTTTACCATAGAGTACATGTGCCCGCCAGAGAGAGAGAAAGACTGAGACAGCGAGAGGGGAAGTGAGAAATCACTCCCAAGACAGGATAGCCACGTCTCCATCCCTTCTCTGCCATTCTCTTCCTGGAATCTTGGGTACATGTGCACACGCACTTAGTATAATTTTCAAGCCACCGGGTCTAGGACTCAAACCACTGTCAGACATATAGAAGTTCAGTGATATAGCCACTATGCCAACTGCTGGTCCCCAATAAATAATTTTTTTTAATAGCTGAGACAATTTTGGTAAAGAAGGGCATAACAAGATTATGGAACCACCAAGATCATCACTCGAGAAGGACCAATATAAATTAAATGTCCACATGATTAAACATCAGAAAGAATAAAGATGAGGTTTCTGTGAAGGATGGCCTGGCCTGCCTTTGGAAGAACCTAGAGGATAACTGACAGTGTCAGCTGGGAAGTTTGGAAGGGCTCCCATAATAGGACCAAATGTCCCTATAGCCAAGAGGGCGGCATCTGCTAAGGATGCAGAGCAGGCAAACTTCTACAGTCCCAACCTGTACAGCTCCCTGTTCTCTGGCACCCTTCCTACAAATTCCAATAGTACACAACTCTGGTTCCTGCTTCCTCTGCTAAACGAGATCACTGCTTTTACTGGAGTTCCACCTCTCTGCATTGCAGCAAGAAAAGGGCACTCAGAAGAAAGCTCTGCATCCTTTGGTCTCACCTTTCCTTCTTCTGAATGATCACAGTTCTATACTGTATGTTGTTCAATGCCTAAAAACTATTGCTTCACTTATTTGTTTAATTTCATAAGGGTAGGAAGTAAAGTCGCTTAGGCATCTTTTTAAACCTTTGATCCTTATTGACAACTGTCTATCTTGATTAAATGTTCAGCAATACAAAGACCTCATGTTTTCTAACCAACCTTAGGGAAAAAATAAAGTTTGATTTGAATTTCATATTAAAAGCAATATTTTGGGATCCAGCAGTGGCATGGTGATTAAAAATACTGGACTCCCAGGTCCAGCAGTTAGCATAATGGCTATGTCACTGGACTCCCATGTAGTTGACCGCGGTTCAAGTCCCGGACCCGGTGGCTTAAACTCACGCTGGACGTGTGTGCGTGTGTGCCCAAGATCCCGAGAAGAGAATGGAGGAGAAGGGATTGTGGCATGGCCATCCCCTCTGGGAGGTGATTTCTTGTTTTCTGTCTCTGTCTCTCTCTGTCTTTCTGGCAAGTTCACATACCCTATAGCAAAAAAACTCTCCAAAAAAAAATTAAAAGAAAAAAGACAATGGACTCTCATATGGTGAACTGTGGTTCAAGTCCCGGACCTGGTGGCTTGCTTTATCACTTTCTCTCTCTCTTTCTCTTTCTGTCTCTCTCTAGTCAAATTAAAATAATAATAGTAATAATAATAACCAAAGTTAAATAAAATAATTTTTTAAAAAACAATATTTTTACTATTAAAAGCTATAAAAAAAGAATGAAAATTGTAAAATATACCCTAAGGGAAAATATTTTGAAGTAAAACATTTAACACATTAGGGACCATCAATGTGTCACTGGGTTAATTCATTTTTATATAAAACTTGGGATATCAGCTCATCTAAGTCTAATGTAAGAGCATGTTTATCCAAGGAATAGAAGGGACTCAAAAAAAATTTTCTTGTTCATATTAACCAATCAGGAAATAACTTGGTTATGTCAATGGATGAAGAAAAAGTATTCAATAAAATTCAACATATATACATGATAAAACATATATTAACAACAAGAGCATTAGTCATTAAGGAAATGCAAACCAAACCCACAATGAGATACCACTTTACTTCCACTTATGATGGCTATTAAATTTAGAGAGACAATAACAAGTGAAGAAATTGGGACCCTTGTACATTGCTTGTGGGATGATACAACCATTTTAGGAAACAGTTTAATAGTTCCTCAAAAGTCTAAATATAAGGTTGCCATAGAGCAATGTGCCAGCAATTTCACCCCGAGATGTCCAAGAGAACTGAAAATATATGTTTGCCCAAAAAGGAACTAAGTACTGATACATGAAACAATGTGAATGAATCTCAAAGAGATTGAACAGTGGAGGATAAGGGATTGCAGCAGGGCCATCCTTCCTAGGGAGTAATTTCTCGTTTTCTGTCTCTCTGTCCCTTTCTGTCTCTCCAGTGAGAACATGCACCCTAGAGCAAAAATCTCTCAAAAAAAAAAGATTACATACTATAGATTCCATTTATATGGCAGTCTCCGAGAAAGCTACAGTGATAGAGAACATATCAGTGGTTGTAAAGGTTAGGTACAGGGGATGAGTGGTACTACAAAAGAACAATGATTGGTGAAAGATGAAACTATTTTTAATACTGATCATGGTGATATTGACACAAATATACATATACGTTAGCACACACAGATCTGTATGCCTTAGAAAGAGTCAATTCTAATGTATGCATATGTTTAAGTAAAATTTTTAAAGTAATTGACAGCTTAAACTAGGAAGACTAACATTGTACTATATTTTTATATGTGCATAGATGTAAAATATATTCTACAATAGCCTAAAGGACCATGAGAAGGGAGTACATTTTTACTGTTGGGAGTTTCTTACGTTTTATAAATAGTGGCACAATATGTACTCTGAGTGGAATAAATTGAGCAATAATATTGCAATACTCAGAAGAGAACAACCTCAAAATATACAATAATGTTTAATAAACAACATAGATAAAATAAAACACTAAAAAATATTCTATTTATCCATATGAAGCCAAGAAAAAAGGAACCAAAATAACGGAATAACTAGAAAAATGGCAAAATGATAGTACTTAAACCCAACCATAACAATAATTACATTAAATGTAAAAGTACTAAATATTCTAATTAAAATGCAGTAATACTCACACTAGATTTTTAAAAAGCAACACCCAAACATATACTATCTATAAGAAATATACTTTATATTCGAAACCACAGATTGTTTGAAAATGATGAAACATAAATAGATACTCCAGATAAATAGTAAGCCTAAAAAATCACTTTTTGAATAGCCTTACTAACAAATTTGACTTGATTCACAATGAACACTGTACCCATAAACTATGAATATATATTTGTTCATATGCACAAGAAGTATGAACTAAGATGCAACACACCTGGACACTAAATTAACTATAATGGATTTAAAGTATTAAAATCTTACCTAATATGTTCTCTAACCACAACGGAATTAATTAGAAATCAATATGAATAAGATTATCAGAAATACATAAGTCAAAGAAGAAATCCCAAGGGAAACTGTTGCATATAAAAGTTTTGAGCTTTTTTTTTAAGAATTATTTTTATTTAATTTTATTTATTCATTTATTTTATGTTAATTTGACCAGAAAGGACACAGAAAGAGAGAAAGAAGAAAAATGAAAAAGCAAGTCACCAGGTCTAAGACTCAAACCATGGCCACCCATGTGGGAGTGTCTAGCACCTTAACCACCATGCCACCTGCTGGTCCTTGGTTCTGAGCTTTTAATCCTGCTTTCGAATTAACAAATTTGCCTGCCATCGCTTCCTATTGCTGGCAGAAGACACAAATCACCTTTCTCAGTGGCAAAAGAATATTTTTTAATTATTCATTTTATTTTCATTTAATCACTGTATATCCTTACAGTGTACATGATGATTTTTGCCAGCATGAATACAACACATGTTAATCTAGCCCAAACACATTATCATCAACAGATATCTTTTCACTTTTGTGTTTGTTAAATGTTCTTTCTTCCCCTGATTACTCCTTTTCTGCTTCCTACTACCCAACCCCTCCTACACTTGGAATACTACTCAAGTGTAAGAAACAATAATACTCTGATATTTGATACAAAGTGGACAGATATGGCAAAGGAATTTATTACCCTTGGCATGGCTAGCAGTATGAGCTTCATATTCACCTGAGTTCCCCCAGCTCCATGGGGGAGGAGGTGTATGGAGGAGCCCACGTGGATGCCACACACGCTTGAAGAACTCTAAGCTTATGATGCCCTGCAAGAAAACCTGTCCAACCTTTGCTGGAAAGAGATATTATCTTTATTACATTATATAGTAAATAAACGTTTCCTTTTCTCTGTAGAGATGCTATGTTTATTTTCTAGGGCTATTTGCTATTCAAACATTTTGAAGTGTAGCCTAGGACAAAATCTGTCAGTGCCTCTATGTGTCAGATTACAGAAAAGTATCTCCAAATAGATATGAAAAAAATATTTTGAACTGAATGCTAATGAAAATAAGTCATATGAAAATTTGTGAGGTGCAGCTTAAGCAGTTCTTAAGAGGAAAATGCATAGATATGAATATTTATGTTAGAAGATAGATTTTATAACAATTATCTAAGCTTCCACTTTAGAAAGTTAGAAAAAAATATTTTATATTTTCCGTGAAGTGATAGTTACCAAAAATAGTAATGGAGAAAGAAGAAAACAATGAAAATAGAGCAATAAAATCAGTAAAATAGAAAAAAAATCAAAAGACGGATCTCTTAAAAGATCAATAAAATTATTCCTAAGCAAGACTAATAGTGAAAAAGAGAGAAAAAACATAAATTTCAGTGTTATATATAAAACGATGGATATCACTGCAAGCCTCTCAGATGTTGAAAGCATACAAGGTGATACCACAAACAACTTTAGGCCACTAAATTTGACAACTTAAGTGAAATGAAAAATTGTGCAAACACAACTTGCCAAAACTAAAACAAAAAAATAAAAAATACAATAGCTTTCTATTAAAGAAGCTGAATCTATTATCAAAAAAAAAAAAACTTCCTATGAAAAAAACTTCAGACTTAGATAGTTTCATTAGTGAATTCTATCAAACACTTAAAAATAAAAAAAGTGCTAATCTTGGGAACCAGCAGTTAGCATAATGGCTATGTCGTTGAACTCCCACGTAGTCGACCGTGGTTTGCGTCCCAGACCCGGTGGCTTAAAACTCATGCCGGGCGTGTGAGCATGCGTGCCCAAGATCCCAAGAGGAGAACGGAGGAGAAGGGATTGCGGCGTAACCATCCCCCCTGGGGGGTGATTTCTCGCTTTCTGTCTCTATGTCTCTCTCTGTCTGTCTGGTGAGCACAAGCGCACTATAGCGGGGGGGAGGGGGAGGGGACTCTCAAAAAAGTGCTAATCTTATCTAAACACTTTTCTCAAAAATAGTTAAGGAGGGCCTCTTGGCTGAAACTGCCATCTTCCAGTAATTAACCAAAATGAT